>NC_133328.1:650754983-650968910 GCF_042186555.1 Aquarana catesbeiana | reverse complement strand
ATTGAGGTCTGGAGGTTACATTGGTGAGATGAGAAGTGACAGAATGAATCTTTGTAGCGGCTCCATAAAAGAACATTTAGGAAGAGGATTCCTGTCCACTGGGGGGCGCCATTTCTCATATCCGGATCCCTCTATAGAGGAGACCTCAATGTTTTGGCTCCTAAATGAAACTTTTAAAATACAAACAAAAAGGAAAACCTTTGATGTACAGTGCCTTGAAAAGTATTCATACCCCTTGAAATCTTCCACATTTTGTTACAACCAAAAACGTAAATGTATTTTATTGGGATTTTATGTGATAGACCAACACAAAGTGTCACATAATTGTGAAGTGGAAGGAAAATGATAAATGATACAAATAAATATGTGAAAAGTGTGGGGGGGGGGGGGGGGGAGGGGGCATTTGTATTCAGCCCCCTTTACTCTGATAACTAAAATCTAGTGGAACCAATGCTGGGACAAGATCATTCAGTGCCCAGGGCAAGGATGGCAAATTGCGCCCCTCCCCTTCCCTTTTAACCGCTTGCTGACCAGCCGCCGCAGTTTTACTGCGTCAGAATGGCAGGGCTGGGCGAAACGACGTTACCTTACGTCGCTTCGCCTTTTGGCCACTAGGGGTGCCCCCCCGGCGTCTGCCCAGAGCCGATGCGAGTACCCGGTGGGCGCGATGACCGACGGGCTCCCGCAATTGCTCGTGACAGAGCGAGAACCGGGGTCTGTGTGTTTACACGAGCGATTTTTTGGGAGCCCGGCGATCATCGGTTCTTTCAGGGGAGAGGAGACAGATTGTGTGTTCATACTAAGTATGAACACTGATCTCTCTCTCCTCCTATAGCAGTGATGGTGAACCTTGGCACCCCAGATGTTTGGGAACTACATTTCCCATGATGCTCAACCGCACTGCAGGGTACAGGAGCATCATGGGAAATGTAGTTCCAAAACATCTGGGGTGCCAAGGTTCTCCATCACTGTCCTAGACAGTCCCCTCCCCCCTACAGTTAGAACACACAGTCAGGGAACACCGTTAACCCATTGATCGCCCCCTAGTGTTAACCCCTTCCCTGCCAGGGACATTTATACAGTAATCAGTGCATTTTTATAGCTCTGATCGCTCTATAAATGACAATGGTTCTAAACATAGTGTCAAAAGCGTCCGATCTGTCCACCATAATGTCGCAGTCCCGATAAAAATTGCAGATCACCACCATTACTAGTAATAATAATAATAAAAATGCCATAAATCTATCCCCTATTTTGTAGACGCTATAACTTTTGCGCAAACCAATCAATGTACGCTTATTGCGATTTTTTTAACCTAAAATATGTAGAAGAATACGTATTGGCTGAAACTGAGGAAAAAATTTGTTTTTTAATTAAAAAATGTGGTATTTTTATTATAGCAAAAAGTACAAAATATTGTGTTTTTTTTTTTTTTCCAAAATTGTCGTTTATAGCGAAAAAAATAAAAACCGCAGAGATGATCAAATACCACCAAAAGAAAGCTCTATTTGTGTGGTAAAAAGGACGTCAATTTTTTTTGGGTACAACGTCGCACGACCGCGCAGTTGTCAGTTAAAGCGGCGCAGTGCAATTCGCAAAAAATGGCCCGGTCACTGAGCAGCCAAATCTTCCGGGGCTGAAGCGGTTAATCCTGTGCAAGCTTATGAGGAGGAGGAGGGAGAGAGAGCACAGCCCGCACCTCCTCCCATCTCTCCTCCTCTCCTCCCCCGCTCCCAGCGCTGGGCTGACAGAAGTAGTGATGCCGCTGCCACTACTCTTATCACCTTTGTAGTAGAAGGAACTTGCGGCGCCCCCCATCCCTGCAATACACTCTGCGCCCAGGGCAGCCGTCCCTTCTGCCCACCCCTTGTCCCCGGCCCTGGTTAGAAGACTTCTTTCAGCGTTTCATCCTCTGTTATGACGGGTTGTCGCTCTTCGAGATGCATGGCGACTCAGCACTTTTACTTCACAGAGCTTTTTTTTTTTCTCAGAGATTGTTCCGGTGTTTCTCAACTTTTTTTTTTTTTTTCAGTCAAGGCGCCCTAACCGCATAGGGACAGAGCCTATTCTTTACACTTGGTGTTTACAAGTTAAAATCTTTTTTTTTTTTGCTAGAAAATTGCTTGGGAACCCCAAACATTATACATATTTTTTTTCAGACACCCTAGAGAATAAAATGGCGGTCGTTGCAATACTTTTTGCCACACCGTATTTGCGCAGCGGTCTTACAAGCGCAGTTTGTTTGGCATAAATACACTATCTTTGAATTAAAAAGTAAGACAACAGTAAAGTTAGCACAATTTTTTTTTTATATTGTGAAAGATAATGTTACGCCGAGTAAATTGATACCCAACACGTCACGCTTCAAAATTGCGCCGGCTCGTGAAATGGTGACAAACTTTGACCCTTAAAAATCTCCATAGGCGACGTTTAAAAATTTCTACAGGTTACCAGTTTAGAGTTACAGAGGAGGTCTAGGGCTAGAATTATTGCTCTCGCTCTAGCGATCGCGGCGATACCTCACATGTGTGGTTTGAACACCGTTTTCATATGCGGGCGCGACTTATGTATGCGTAAGCTTCTGCGTGCGAGCTCGGCGGGGCGGGGCGCTTTCAATTTTTAAAAATTATTTTTATTTATTTTACTTTTTATTTTTTTATTTCTACACCGTCCTTTAAAAAAAAAAAAAAATTTGGTCACTTTTATTCCTATTACAAGCAATGTAAACATCCGTTGTAATAGAAAAAAAGCATGACAGGACCTCTTTATTGTGAGATGCGGGGGGGGGGGGGGGGGGACAAAAATTGCAATAAAAATGTAAATAAATAAATCACTTAAAAAATAAAAATGTCCCCTTTAAGACCATTGGGCAGAAGTGACGCTTGACGTCGCTTCCCTCATCCAATGTTATGGAGCCGAGCGAGGGGGGGGGGGGGGCGTCATTCCTTCACTCGGCTCCAAGCTACTGAGGGGAAAGGACGCGATCGTCTCCACCGACGGCTCCAGTAAACGGTGGAGATGACCAGAGCGCGGCGGGAGGGAGGAGAAAAGTGATCTTGCGGCGAATCCGCCATGGAGACCACTTTTATCTGAAAGCGGACCGCCCGCCATTGAAGAAAATACCGGGGTTATGGCCGCTATCTGCTACCAGAACCCCCCAGAACCCCCCCAGAACCCCCCCATAACCCCAGTCTTCTATGTCAAAGTGCCAACCAATAACGACGGCGGTTTGTGGGAAGTACACACTCTCGGGGGGGGGGCACCCCACACACGTAGGACACCCAACATTATAGGGGAACAGCCCAGAATGTGAGGGGATCCCGCCCCCTATCATTTTACTATACAGCGGGGGGGGGGGGGGGGGGGTAAGTGCATTAATATGGTTACCATCACCTGAAGCCTAAGGCTTGGTTTCCACTATTGCGACCTGAAAGTTGCACGATTTTGCTGCGATTTCCATGTGATTTAAAGCAATACCTGTGTATTCTTGAGGTCCCCATCAAAGCTGGACCAAAGTAGTGCAGGGACTGCTTTGAAGACTATGGGGACTAAAGTCACTGGAAATCACGGGGTACTTGTCATGTGACTTGTCATGTGACTTTGCAGTCCCAAGTCTCAGGACAAGTCGCAGAAGTGGACACCGAGCCTAAGGGCCGAACGCCAGTGACAGGTTAACCGATGACTCCGCCCACCACTTATCAAAGGGCGGGGTGTCACTTAGAGCCCATTCACACAGGGGCAACTTTGGATCCGACTTCAAGTCGCCCCTAGTCGCCTCAAGTCGCGCTACATGAATAAATCAATGTAAGTGAATGGATCTGTCTTAATGCACACTACTGCAGTCGCTCCGACTTCAGAAAAGGTTCCTGTACTACTTCAATCCGACTTGAAGGCAACTTGTACCCATTGATTTCAATGGAAGTTGCCTCCAAGTCTGATCACTGTTCATACTGAGGCAACTTTACAGGAAGCAGAAAGGAAACAGAAAGTAATTTCCTCCACTAAACAGCCAGCCCCCTCCTTCTCACACACAGCTGATAAGCTCTGATTGGCCACTTGTAAAGTTCCCTGTCCTGGAGGCGACTTCAAGTTGTGTTGTAAGTTGCCCCAAGTCGTGCTGTGATTCATACTCAAGTCGTGTCCAAGTTGCCTCCCAAAGTCGTGCTGGAAGTCGTGTTGCCCCTGTGTGAATGGGCTCTAATGGCGGGTTTATGTGACTTTCCACTGGCTGGGTGAACACAGTTCATAGTGATAAAGAACGTTCGCTGATTGACACCATCAATAAGCCATGAGCCCGATCTAATCTGTCACTTTACACATTGATAAGATATCAGAATTTTCCGATTATTAAAATCAATCAATAACTGTGACAGAAGGTCAACATTGTAAGCGCCGCGCCCCGATTACCGGCGAGGATTATTAACGCTTCACCTCCTCGAGGTCTCCACATATTAATCAGAATACCAGACCCCCCCCACATTAATCAGAATACCGGACCCCCCCACATTAATCAGAATACCGGACCCCCCCACATTAATCAGAATACCGGACCCCCCCACATTAATCAGAATACCGGACCCCCCCACATTAATCAGAATACCGGACCCCCCCCCATTAATCAGAATACCGGACCCCCCCCCACATTAATCAGAATACCGGACCCCCCCACATTAATCAGAATACCGGACCCCCCCCCACATTAATCAGAATACCGGACCCCCCCACATTAATCAGAATACCAGACCCCCCCACATTAATCAGAATACCGGACCCCCCACATTAATCAGAATACCGGACCCCCC
The DNA here is from genome assembly GCF_042186555.1 of Aquarana catesbeiana. NCBI lineage: Eukaryota > Metazoa > Chordata > Amphibia > Anura > Ranidae > Aquarana > Aquarana catesbeiana. Next base: position 650,964,108 of record NC_133328.1, on the reverse strand, counting down.
CCCATTAATCAGAATACCAGACCCCCCACATTAATCAGAATACCGGACCCCCCCACATTAATCAGAATACCAGACCCCCCCACATTAATCAGAATACCGGACCCCCCCACATTAATCAGAATACCAGACCCCCCCCACATTAATCAGAATACCAGACCCCCCCACATTAATCAGAATACCGGACCCCCCCACATTAATCAGAATACCAGACCCCCCCCACATTAATCAGAATACCGGACCCCCCCACATTAATCAGAATACCAGACCCCCCCCACATTAATCAGAATACCGGACCCCCCCACATTAATCAGAATACCGGACCCCCCCACATTAATCAGAATACAGGACCCCCCCCACATTAATCAGAATACCAGACCCCCCCACATTAATCAGAATACAGGACTCCCCCCCCACATTAATCAGAATACAGGACCCCCCCACATTAATCAGAATACCAGACCCCCCCACATTAATCAGAATACAGGACCCCCCCCACATTAATCAGAATACAGGACCCCCCCCACATTAATCAGAATACAGGACCCCCCCACATTAATCAGAATACAGGACCCCCCCCACATTAATCAGAATACAGGACCCCCCCCACATTAATCAGAATACAGGACCCCCCCCACATTAATCAGAATACCAGACCCCCCCCACATTAATCAGAATACAGGACCCCCCCCACATTAATCAGAATACAGGACCCCCCCACATTAATCAGAATACAGGACCCCCCCCACATTAATCAGAATACAGGACTCCCCCCCCACATTAATCAGAATACAGGACCCCCCCACATTAATCAGAATACCAGACCCCCCCACATTAATCAGAATACAGGACCCCCCCCACATTAATCAGAATACAGGACCCCCCCCACATTAATCAGAATACAGGACCCCCCCACATTAATCAGAATACAGGACCCCCCCCACATTAATCAGAATACAGGACCCCCCCCACATTAATCAGAATACAGGACCCCCCCCACATTAATCAGAATACCAGACCCCCCCCACATTAATCAGAATACCGGACCCCCCCACATTAATCAGAATACAGGACCCCCCACATTAATCAGAATACAGGACCCCCCCCACATTAATCAGAATACCGGACCCCCCCACATTAATCAGAATACCGGACCCCCCCCACATTAATCAGAATACCGGACCCCCCCCACATTAATCAGAATACCGGACCCCCCCCACATTAATCAGAATACCGGACCCCCCCACATTAATCAGAATACCGGACCCCCCCACATTAATCAGAATACAGGACCCCCCCGCTTAATCAGAATACCGGACCCCCCCACATTAATCAGAATACCAGACCCCCCCCCACATTAATCAGAATACCGGACCCCCCCACATTAATCAGAATACCGGACCCCCCCACATTAATCAGAATACCGGACTCCCCCACATTAATCAGAATACCGGACCCCCCCACATTAATCAGAATACAGGACCCCCCCACATTAATCAGAATACCGGACCCCCCCACATTAATCAGAATACAGGACCCCCCCACATTAATCAGAATACCGGACTCCCCCACATTAATCAGAATACCGGACCCCCCCACATTAATCAGAATACCAGACCCCCCCACATTAATCAGAATACCGGACCCCCCCACATTAATCAGAATACCGGACCCCCCCACATTAATCAGAATACCGGACCCCCCCACATTAATCAGAATACCAGACCCCCCCACATTAATCAGAATACCAGACCCCCCCCCACATTAATCAGAATACAGGACCCCCCCACATTAATCAGAATACCAGACCCCCCCCCACATTAATCAGAATACAGGACCCCCCCCACATTAATCAGAATACCAGACCCCCCCACATTAATCAGAATACAGGACCCCCCCACATTAATCAGAATACCGGACCCCCCCCACATTAATCAGAATACAGGACCCCCCCCACATTAATCAGAATACCGGACCCCCCCCACATTAATCAGAATACCGGACCCCCCCACATTAATCAGAATACAGGACCCCCCCACATTAATCAGAATACAGGACCCCCCCACATTAATCAGAATACAGGACCCCCCCCACATTAATCAGAATACAGGACCCCCCCCACATTAATCAGAATACAGGACCCCCCCCACATTAATCAGAATACAGGACCCCCCCACATTAATCAGAATACAGGACCCCCCCCACATTAATCAGAATACCGGACCCCCCCCACATTAATCAGAATACAGGACCCCCCCCACATTAATCAGAATACCAGACCCCCCCACATTAATCAGAATACCGGACCCCCCCACATTAATCAGAATACAGGACCCCCCCCCACATTAATCAGAATACAGGACCCCCCCCCACATTAATCAGAATACAGGACCCCCCCACATTAATCAGAATACCAGACCCCCCCCACATTAATCAGAATACCGGACCCCCCAACATTAATCAGAATACCGGACCCCCCCACATTAATCTGAATACCGGACCCCCCCACATTAATCAAAATACCAGACCCCCCCACATTAATCAGAATACCGGACCCCCCCACATTAATCAGAATACCAGACCCCCCCCACATTAATCAGAATACCGGACCCCCCTACATTAATCAGAATACAGGACCCCCCACATTAATCAGAATACCGGACCCCCCCACATTAATCAGAATACCAGACCCCCCCCCACATTAATCAGAATACCGGACCCCCCCACATTAATCAGAATACCGGACTCCCCCACATTAATCAGAATACCGGACCCCCCCACATTAATCAGAATACCAGACCCCCCCACATTAATCAGAATACCGGACCCCCCACATTAATCAGAATACCGGACCCCCCCACATTAATCAGAATACCGGACCCCCCCACATTAATCAGAATACCAGACCCCCCCACATTAATCAGAATACCAGACCCCCCCCCCCACATTAATCAGAATACCAGACCCCCCCACATTAATCAGAATACAGGACCCCCCCACATTAATCAGAATACCGGACCCCCCCACATTAATCAGAATACAGGACCCCCCCCACATTAATCAGAATACCGGACCCCCCCCACATTAATCAGAATACCGGACCCCCCCACATTAATCAGAATACAGGACCCCCCACATTAATCAGAATACCGGACCCCCCCCACATTAATCAGAATACAGGACCCCCCCACATTAATCAGAATACCGGACCCCCCCCACATTAATCAGAATACCGGACCCCCCCCACATTAATCAGAATACCGGACCCCCCCACATTAATCAGAATACCGGACCCCCCCCACATTAATCAGAATACAGGACCCCCCCCACATTAATCAGAATACCGGACCCCCCCACATTAATCAGAATACCGGACCCCCCCACATTAATCAGAATACCGGACCCCCCACATTAATCAGAATACCGGACCCCCCCACATTAATCAGAATACCGGACCCCCCCACATTAATCAGAATACCAGACCCCCCCACATTAATCAGAATACCAGACCCCCCCCACATTAATCAGAATACCAGACCCCCCCACATTAATCAGAATACAGGACCCCCCCACATTAATCAGAATACCGGACCCCCCCCACATTAATCAGAATACCGGACCCCCCCACATTAATCAGAATACAGGACCCCCCCCACATTAATCAGAATACCGGACCCCCCCCACATTAATCAGAATACCGGACCCCCCACATTAATCAGAATACAGGACCCCCCCACATTAATCAGAATACCGGACCCCCCCCACATTAATCAGAATACCGGACCCCCCCACATTAATCAGAATACCAGACCCCCCCACATTAATCAGAATACCGGACCCCCCACATTAATCAGAATACCGGACCCCCCCACATTAATCAGAATACCGGACCCCCCCACATTAATCAGAATACCAGACCCCCCCACATTAATCAGAATACCAGACCCCCCCCCACATTAATCAGAATACCAGACCCCCCCACATTAATCAGAATACAGGACCCCCCCACATTAATCAGAATACCGGACCCCCCCCACATTAATCAGAATACAGGACCCCCCCCACATTAATCAGAATACCGGACCCCCCCCACATTAATCAGAATACCCGACCCCCCCACATTAATCAGAATACCGGACCCCCCCCCACATTAATCAGAATACAGGACCCCCCCCCACATTAATCAGAATACAGGACCCCCCCCACATTAATCAGAATACAGGACCCCCCCACATTAATCAGAATACAGGACCCCCCCACATTAATCAGAATACAGGACCCCCCCTACATTAATCAGAATACAGGACTCCCCCCCACATTAATCAGAATACAGGACCCCCCCATATTAATCAGAATACAGGACCCCCCCCACATTATTCAGAATACCGGACCCCCCCCCACATTAATCAGAATACAGGACCCCCCCACATTAATCAGAATACAGGACTCCCCCCCCACATTAATCAGAATACCGGACTCCCCCCACATTAATCAGAATACCGGACCCCCCCACATTAATCAGAATACCGGACCCCCCCCTACATTAATCAGAATACCGGACCCCCCCACATTAATCAGAATACCGGACCCCCCCACATTAATCAGAATATCGGACCCCCCCTACATTAATCAGAATATCGGACCCCCCCCCTACATTAATCAGAATACAGGACCCCCCCCACATTAATCAGAATACAGGACGCCCCACATTAATCAGAATACAGGACCCCCCCCACATTATTCAGAATACCGGACCCCCCCCACATTAATCAGAATACAGGACCCCCCCACATTAATCAGAATACAGGACCCCCCCCCACATTAATCAGAATACCGGACCCCCCCCACATTAATCAGAATATCGGACCCCCCCACATTAATCAGAATACAGGACTCCCCCCCACATTAATCAGAATACAGGACCCCCCCATATTAATCAGAATACAGGACCCCCCCACATTATTCAGAATACCGGACCCCCCCCACATTAATCAGAATACAGGACCCCCCCCACATTAATCAGAATACAGGACCCCCCCCCACATTAATCAGAATACAGGACCCCCCCCACATTAATCAGAATACCGGACCCCCCCACATTAATCAGAATACAGGACCCCCCACATTAATCAGAATACCGGACCCCCCCCACATTAATCAGAATACAGGACCCCCCCCACATTAATCAGAATACCGGACCCCCCCACATTAATCAGAATACCGGACCCCCCACATTAATCAGAATACAGGACCCCCCCCCCACATTAATCAGAATACCGGACCCCCCCACATTAATCAGAATACCGGACCCCCCCACATTAATCAGAATACAGGACCCCCCCCCACATTAATCAGAATACAGGACCCCCCCCCACATTAATCAGAATACCGGACCCCCCCACATTAATCAGAATACAGGACCCCCCCCACATTAATCAGAATACAGGACCCCCCCCCACATTAATCAGAATACAGGACCCCCCACATTAATCAGAATACCGGACCCCCCCACATTAATCAGAATACAGGACCCCCCCACATTAATCAGAATACCGGACCCCCCCACATTAATCAGAATACAGGACCCCCCCACATTAATCAGAATACAGGACTCCCCCCCCCCACATTAATCAGAATACAGGACCCCCCCACATTAATCAGAATACCAGACCCCCCCACATTAATCAGAATACAGGACCCCCCCCACATTAATCAGAATACAGGACTCCCCCCCCCCCCCCACATTAATCAGAATACCGGACCCCCCCCCCCCATTAATCAGAATACAGGACTCCCCCCCCACATTAATCAGAATACAGGACTCCCCCCCCACATTAATCAGAATACCGGCCCCCCCCCCCACATTAATCAGAATACAGGACTCCCCCCCCCACATTAATCAGAATACAGGACTCCCCCCCCCACATTAATCAGAATACCGGACCCCCCCACTTTAATCAGAATACCGGACCCCCCCCACATAAATCAGAATACAGGACCCCCCCACATTAATCAGAATACCGGACCCCCCCCCACATTAATCAGAATACAGGACCCCCCACATTAATCAGAATACAGGACCCCCCCACATTAATCAGAATACCGGACTCCCCCCCCCACATTAATCAGAATACCAGACCCCCCCCACATTAATCAGAATACAGGACCCCCCCCACATTAATCAGAATACAGGACCCCCCACATTAATCAGAATACAGGACCCCCCACATTAATCAGAATACAGGACCCCCCCACATTAATCAGAATACAGGACCCCCCACATTAATCAGAATACAGGACCCCCCCCACATTAATCAGAATACCGGACCCCCCCACATTAATCAGAATACCGGACCCCCCCCCACATTAATCAGAATACCGGACCCCCCCCCATTAATCAGAATACAGGACCCCCCCACATTAATCAGAATACAGGACCCCCCCACATTAATCAGAATACAGGACTCCCCCCCACATTAATCAGAATACAGGACCCCCCCACATTAATCAGAATACAGGACTCCCCCCCACATTAATCAGAATACTGGACCCCCCCCACATTAATCAGAATACAGGACCCCCCACATTAATCAGAATACCGGACCCCCCCCCACATTAATCAGAATACAGGACCCCCCCACATTAATCAGAATACAGGACCCCCCCCACATTAATCAGAATACAGGACTCCCCCCCCACATTAATCAGAATACCGGACTCCTCCACATTAATCAGAATACAGGACCCCCCACATTAATCAGAATACAGGACCCCCCCCACATTAATCAGAATACAGGACCCCCCCCACATTAATCAGAATACCGGACCCCCCCCCCCCACATTAATCAGAATACAGGACCCCCCACATTAATCAGAATACAGGACCCCCCACATTAATCAGAATACAGGACCCCCCACATTAATCAGAATACAGGACCCCCCCCACATTAATCAGAATACCGGACCCCCCCCCCCACATTAATCAGAATACTGGACCCCCCACATTAATCAGAATACCGGACTCCCCCCACATTAATCAGAATACCGGACCCCCCCCCACATTAATCAGAATACAGGACCCCCCCACATTAATCAGAATACAGGACCCCCCCACATTAATCAGAATACAGGACTCCCCCCCACATTAATCAGAATACAGGACTCCCCCCCACATTAATCAGAATACAGGACTCCCCCCCACATTAATCAGAATACAGGACTCCCCCCCCCGGGTTATGAACCTCTCTTATTGTCCCACGTTTACCATTTACATTTGTATCATTCTTCTCTGCACAGCCGCCGTCTCCTACAACTCTGTAATAGCAAGAGCTACCCCTCTCATTCCCTGGTAGTGGTGATAGTAGTTGTAGTAATAGTGGTGGTGGTAGAACTCGGTTCAGGAGTAGTAGTGGTGGTGGTGTTGGTGGTAGTAATGATGGTAATAGTAGTAGATTTGAACAAAATTAACATTGTTTTGTTTAATTTGCACAAGATGCTTGTATTTCATTTTTCACAATGGGGAGGTTTCCTGCAGTAGTTTGTGCCTCTGCCCCTCCCACAATGGGGGGATTTCCTGCAGTAGTTTGTGTCTCTGCCCCTCCCACAATGGGGAGATTTCCTGCAGTAGTTTGTGTCTCTGCCCCTCCCACAATGGGGAGATTTCCTGCAGTAGTTTGTGTCTCTGCCCCTCCCACAATGGGAGATTTCTTTGCAGTACTTTGTGTCTCTGCCCCTCCCACAATGGGGAGATTTCCTGCAGTAGTTTGTGTCTCTGCCCCTCCCACAATGGGAGATTTCCTGCAGTAGTTTGTGCCTCTGCCCCTCCCACAATGGGGGGATTTCCTGCAGTAGTTTGTGTCTCTGCCCCTCCCACAATGGGGAGATTTCCTGCAGTAGTTTGTGTCTCTGCCCCTCCCACAATGGGGAGATTTCCTGCAGTAGTTTGTGTCTCTGCCCCTCCCACAATGGGGAGATTTCTTTGCAGTACTTTGTGTCTCTGCCCCTCCCACAATGGGGAGATTTCCTGCAGTAGTTTGTGTCTCTGCCCCTCCCACAATGGGGAGATTTCCTGCAGTAGTTTGTGTCTCTGCCCCTCCCACAATGGGGAGATTTCTTTGCAGTACTTTGTGTCTCTGCCCCTCCCACAATGTTGAGATTTCCCTCTAGTAGTTTGTGTCTCTGCCCCTCCCACAATGGGGGGATTTCCTGCAGTAGTTTGTGTCTCTGCCCCTCCCACAATGGGGAGATTTCTTTGCAGTACTTTGTGTCTCTGCCCCTCCCACAATGTTGAGATTTCCCTCTAGTAGTTTGTGTCTCTGCCCCTCCCACAATGGGGGATTTCCTGCAGTAGTTTGTGTCTCTGCCCCTCCCACAATGGGGAGATTTCTTTACAGTAGTTTGTGTCTCTGCCCCTCCCACAATGGGGAGATTTCCCTGCAATAGTTTGTGTCTCTGCCCCTCCCACAATGGGGAGATTTCCTGCAGTAGTTGGTGTCTCTGCCCCTCCCACAATGTTGAGATTTCCTGCAGTAGTTGGTGTCTCTGCCCCTCCCACAATGGGGAGATTTCTTTGCAGTACTTTGTGTCTCTGCCCCTCCCACAATGTTGAGATTTCCCTCTAGTAGTTTGTGTCTCTGCCCGTCCCACAATGGGGAGATTTCCTGCAGTAGTTTGTGTCTCTGTCCCTCCCACAATGGTGAGATTTCCTGCAGTAGTTTGTGTCTCTGCCCCTCCCACAATGGGGAGATTTCCCTGCAGTAGTTTGTGTCTCTGCCCCTCCCACAATGGGGAGATTTCTTCGCAGTAGTTTGTGTCTCTGCCACTCCCACAATGGGAGATTTCCTGCAGTAGTTTGTGTCTCTGCCCCTCCCACAATGGGGAGATTTCTTCGCAGTAGTTTGTGTCTCTGCCCCTCCCACAATGGGGAGATTTCTTCGCAGTAGTTTGTGTCTCTGCCCCTCCCACAATGGGGAGATTTCTTCGCAGTAGTTTGTGTCTCTGCCCCTCCCACAATGGTGAGATTTCCTGCAGTAGTTTGTGTCTCTGCCCCTCCCACAATGGGGAGATTTCTTCGCAGTAGTTTGTGTCTCTGCCCCTCCCACAATGGGGAGATTTCCTGCAGTAGTTTGTGTCCCTGCCCCTCCCACAATATTGGGTTTTCTCTGCCCCTCCCACCCTCTTAAGGTCTCCGTGTCATACTTATGAACAATATGGGATTGGTTCCCGGGACAGTAGTAACTCCTCCATGGTCTGCATGTGATCCCTCCAGCTTTCGGATGAGCACACCCAAGTCACACCCACTTTACAGGTTGGTCCTGCCCACACCTCACCACTAAATAAGTGGGGGTCACCAATCACATCTTCTTCATGAGATGGCCCCATCCAGACCAGCGGGAGGACGCTGAACGTCAGTTCCCACACTAGAGGGCGCGGTGAGCTCGGTATAATGGTGACCAGTTATGAATAAAGCCGTGTAGGATGAAACGCGTCAGATGACTGTACACTGCATACTGTACACTGCGGTGTCCTGAATACAATCATCTTTCTGGATAATGGTGACCATACATGGATAGATTGGTGATTGATCGGGGGACGAGATATCGCAAACTGCGTCTGGCCGCCATATTGACCTTCAACAAGCATGCAGCCAGTGAAGTAAAAACCTGATCTGCAGAACTGTTTACAGTCAGAGATTCAGGAAGCATTAAAGCCGAGGATCAGCATGACAGCCAGGGAACCAATGGAAGGTCTGAAAAGTGTGATCCCCCCCCCTACATCCAGATTTTTGGGTTTTGGTGGATTTTTCGTCTACTTTCACAATCTGTAGGACATCAGAGCTCCCCCTGGAGGTGAATTTGGAGATACGAGGTGATCACCCGCATCGGGAGGACATCAGGGCTGGGGGAGTTAACGCCGTTTTCTGTGGAGAGTCCGATCGATCGATCGATCCTCTGTGCGAAGTGATCAAAGCACTGCCTTGTTAGCGGGATCGTTCTCCATGAATTATTAACGAGAGATAACCTCCTGATTGTACTAAGGGAGGACCCCGGGGAAAACTGAAGTCACTTGGCAGAAAAACTTGGCAGGGAAGCTGACAATCTTGGCAGGAAAGGTGACAATCTTGGCAGGAAAACTTGGCAGGACAGCTGACAATCTTTTTTTTTTAATTCTTTTTATTAAATATTTTTCACATAGAGAAAGAAGAATACAAACTTGGAACATAGTAAACATTCAGCAGTAGAATTTCTCGGCTCCGATGTACAATAAGAGAAAAGGTCAGAGATCCTTCCAGAGAAATATTATAGGAAGAAAAGAAAGGGGGGTACACAATACATATTCATTATATACCCCCCCTCCGCTGTACTGGGGGAAATGATAGGTGCCCCCACCGCTCGCCACATATGACAACCACCCACCAGGGGGGCAGTTCACCTGATGCTGTTGAGCTGTTTTCTATCCAACCACCCCACACACCCTTGTTTACACGTATCAGGTACCCCTCTATTGAGATACGCGGCTTCATACAGCGGTAGAGCCTTGGAAATCAATGCCTTCCAGGCCATAGTGGCAGAGGGGCCAGGGCCGTACTGGCCTACCGGTATACCGGGAAATTTCCCTGTAGGCCGGCTGCCCTGGGGCCGCTTTGAGCGGCGGCTGCAGTGCTCCCCTCCCTCCCTCTGTCCTCTGGCTCCTGCTCTTGTATGGCATGGAGCTGGGTCTGTGTGTGTAAGGCGGCGCTGTAACAAGGTCCCGCCCCCCCAGACCGGCTCGTGTGCTAGTCTTCTACATGGAAAACTGATTGAATCAGTGTTATGTACGAGCCGGTCCAGGGGGGCGGGACCTTGTTACAGCGCCGCCTTACACACACAGACCCAGCTCTGTGCCATACATTGGCCGCTGTGTGTGATGCAGGAAATGGTGAGGCTGCAATTGGTAGGCACAGAGGCTGCAATGGCTGGCACACAGATGCTGCAATGGCGGGCACACAGAGACTGCAATGGCTGGCACACAGAGGCTGTAATGGTGGGCACACAGAGGCTGCAATGGCTGGCACACAGAGGCTGCAATGGCTGGCACACAGAGGCTGTAATGGTGGGCACACAGAGGCTGCAATGGCTGGCACACAGAGGCTGCAATGGCTGGCACACAGAGGCTGCAATGGCTGGCACACAGAGGCTGCATTGATGGGAGCACAGAGGCTGTAATTGTGGGCACACAGAGGCTGTAATTGTGGGCAAACAGAGGATGCAATGGTGGGCACACAGAGGCTGCAATGGCTGGCACACAGAGGCTGCAATGGCTGGCACACAGAGGATGCAATGGCTGGCACACAGAGGCTGCAATGGCTGGCACACAGAGGCTGCATTGGTGGGAGCACAGAAGCTGCATTGGTGGGCGGTGAGGCTGCATTGGTGGGCACAGTGAGGCTGCATTGATGGGCACAGTGAGGCTGCTTTTGATGGGCACTGGTGAGGCTGCATTGATCTCTTGTACCATGTCTGCAGTCTCTGGCCATCTTTAGTATGTTGTCCTCAGTCTCTAACCATCTCCTGTACCATGCCCGCAGCCTCTGACATCTACTGTATCATGCTTGCAGCCTCTGACCATCTCTTGTATCATGTCTGCAACCTCTGACCATCTCTTGTATCCTGACCTCAGTCTCTAGCCATCTCTTGTATCATGTCCTCACTCTCTAGCGCTCTCTTGTATCATGTCCTCAGTCTTTTGCCATCTCTTGTATCATGTCCTCAGTCTCTAGCCATCTCTTGTATCATGTCCTCAGTCTTTTGCCATCTCTTGTATCATGTCCTCAGTCTCTAGCCAAATCTTGTATCATGTCCTCACTCAGTCTCTAGCCCTCTCTTGTATCATGTCCTCAGTCTCTAGCCATCTCTTGTATCATGTCCTCAGTCACTAGCGCTCTCTTGTATCATGTCCTCAGTCTCTAGCCATCTCTTGTATCATGTCCTCAGTCTCTAGCCATCTCTTGTATTATGTCCTCACTCTCTAGCCATCTCTTGTATCATGTCCTCAGTCACTAGCGCTCTCTTGTATCATGTCCTCACTCTCTAGCCATCTCTTGTATCATGTCCTCAGTCACTAGCAATCTCTTGTATCATGTCCTCAGTTTCTAGCCATCTATTGTATCATGTCCTCAGTCACTAGCCATCTCTTGTATCATGTCCTCAGTCTCTGATCATCTCTTGTATCATGTCCTCAGTCTCTAGCCATCTCTTGTATCATGTCCTCAGTCTCTAGCCATCTCTTGTATCATGTCCTCAGTCTCTAGCCATCTCTTGTATCATGTCCTCAGTCTCTAGCCATCTCTTGTATCATGTCCTCACTCTCTAGCCATCTCTTGTATCATGTCCTCAGTCACTAGCGCTCTCTTGTATCATGTCCTCACTCTCTAGCCATCTATTGTATCATGTCCTCAGTCACTAGCCATCTCTTGTATCATGTCCTCAGTCTCTAGCTATCTCTTGTATCATGTCCTCAGTCTCTAGCCATCTCTTGTATCATGTCCTCAGTCTCTAGCCATATCTTGTATCATGTCCTCAGTCTCTGATCATCTATTGTATCATGTCCTCAGTCTCTAGCCATCTCTTGTATCATGTCTTCAGTCTCTAGCCATCTCTTGTATTCTGTCCTCAGTCTCTGACCATCTCTTGTATTCTGTCCTCAGTCTCTGACCATCTGTTGTATCATGTCCGCAACCTCTGACCATCTCTTGTCTTATATCATGTCTGCAGTCTCTGAGGGGGAGTCTGGAGAGGAGTCAAGAGTGGGAGTGCCGCCAGGATGGGGGTCATGGGAGAAGTAAAACGTGTGTGGACTGTGGAGAGGAGACTATATGGATAAAACCAGAGTCACCAACCTGGAGCCGTCTAACTGAGCCCTGCACAGTGCACCTGAGAGGAGGTCAGTGACAGGGCCGCCAGGCAAGTCTGAGGGGGGAGTGAATACAATAATATAAGGGGGCACTGATATAAAGGTTTCCTCCTTATATCAGTAACCCCCCCCCATTCTTTATGTGGAAGGTGGTCTCTGGAAACCAGAGCACCCCCCATGTTCCTGGGGTGCCCCTTGATGATGGACCAATTTTACCACTTCTTACTGGAATTTGTATATATATATATATATATATATATAAAGCCCTATGTGCTTTTATATCTGCCTTATATATATATATATATATATATATATATATATATATATATATATATATATAAAATACACTCTTCAATTGTGCTTTATAATGCATGGTTTTCCCTTTCACGTACAAGGAAATAGTGACGTTATGATGGTTATGATGTTGGGCTGGTATAATAATGTGATAGGGCTGGTATGACATTTTTTCCAGGGCTGGTTTTTATCCCCAGTCCGGCCCTGGCGGGGGCCAATGGTTTCTTCCCTGATAGGATAATCACTCTGCCGGCATTGTCCAGGAGCAAGGCCAGCACAGTACCGATCACATGGTTGGCTGCTAATGTGTCTACCAAGCCCAACAGACAGACTTCTATAGATGGTGCAATGGCGATCGTAGTGACCGACCTAACACGGTCCAGCACCCCCACCCAGAACTGTCGGATGTGCGGGCAGTAGGGTTTCCACTTGTTCAGGATTCACCCGGACAGTTCGGGTTCAGAATCATGTGTCCGGGTTTCAAACTGCCTGAAACCCAGACACATTATTCAGACCGGACTATGGCCTCCCAGCAGGGTCGCTGGCTGCAGTTGTCTAAGCCTAGATTGTCTGTTACTCTATCTTTCACACCGCCCAAATCCAGCACTAATAATCCCCCCTCCCCCCACATACAGATGGGAGAGGAGAGAGGGCTCGATCTGCTCCTCTTCCTTCCGCTGATAGGAGGCACAGCGCCGGGGATTGGAGTGTGGGCAGACACAGAGGGATGGGCTTCAGAAAAGGAACGTTGGGGCTGGAAATTTGAAGTCCAGCAGCCTCAGATACATCTGGGATGAGAGGTGCCAAGGGGTGAGTGAGCTCACCATCCATCCCTGTCTGTGACTGAAGTCCCCCCCTTCTCTCTCCTGCCTCTGAGTGAGTACAGTAAGGTAAATCAGGGCTCTCAGAGCACCCCTTACATCAGAGTTCCCCTTTACACCAGAGGTCACAGTGTTCCCCCTTACATCAGAGTCCTCTCCATACATCAGAGTCCTCTCCCTACATCAGAGTCCTCTCCCTACATCAGAGTCCTCTCCATACATCAGAGTGCTCTCCGTACATCAGAGTCCTCTGCGTACATCAGAGTCCTCTCCATACATCAGAGTCCTCTCCCTACATCAGAGTCCTCTCCGTACATCAGAGTCCTCTCCGTACATCAGAGTCCTCTCCGTACATCAGAGTCCTCTGCATACATCAGAGTCCTCTCCCTACATCAGAGTCCTCTCCATACATCAGAGTCCTCTCCTTACATCAGAGTCCTCTCCGTACATCAGAGTCCTCTCCATACATCAGAGTGCTCTCCGTACATCAGAGTCCTCTGCGTACATCAGAGTCCTCTGCGTACATCAGAGTCCTCTGCGTACATCAGAGTCCTCTGCGTACATCAGAGTCCTCTCCCTACATCAGAGTCCTCTCCTTACATCAGAGTCCTCTCCGTACATCAGAGTCCTCTCCCTACATCAGAGTCCTCTCCCTACATCAGAGTCCTCTCCCTACATCAGAGTCTCTCCCTACATCAGAGTCCTCTCCGTACATCAGAGTCCTCCGTACATCAGAGTCCTCTCCGTACAACAGAGTCCTCTCCGTACATCAGAGTCCTCTCCATACAACAGAGTCCTCTCCGTACATCAGAGTCCTCTCCGTACATCAGAGTCCTCTCCGTACATCAGAGTCCTCTCCATACAACAGAGTCCTCTCCATACAACAGAGTCCTCTCCGTACATCAGAGTCCTCTCCGTACATCAGAGTCCTCTCCGTACATCAGAGTCCTCTCCATACAACAGAGTCCTCTCCGTACATCAGAGTCCTCTCCGTACATCAGAGTCCTCTCCGTACATCAGAGTCCTCTCCATACATCAGAGTCCTCTCCTTACATCAGAGTCCTCTCCGTACATCAGAGTCCTCTCCTTACATCAGAGTCCTCTCCGTACATCAGAGTCCTCTCCATACATCAGAGTGCTCTCCGTACATCAGAGTCCTCTGCGTACATCAGAGTCCTCTGCGTACATCAGAGTCCTCTGCGTACATCAGAGTCCTCTGCGTACATCAGAGTCCTCTCCCTACATCAGAGTCCTCTCCTTACATCAGAGTCCTCTCCGTACATCAGAGTCCTCTCCCTACATCAGAGTCCTCTCCCTACATCAGAGTCCTCTCCCTACATCAGAGTCCTCTCCCTACATCAGAGTCCTCTCCGTACATCAGAGTCCTCTCCGTACATCAGAGTCCTCTCCGTACAACAGAGTCCTCTCCGTACATCAGAGTCCTCTCCATACAACAGAGTCCTCTCCGTACATCAGAGTCCTCTCCGTACATCAGAGTCCTCTCCGTACATCAGAGTCCTCTCCATACATCAGAGTCCTCTCCTTACATCAGAGTCCTCTCCGTACATCAGAGTCCTCTCCCTACATCAGAGTCCTCTCCGTACATCAGAGTCCTCTCCATACAACAGAGTCCTCTCCGTACATCAGAGTCCTCTCCGTACATCAGAGTCCTCTCCGTACATCAGAGTCCTCTCCATACATCAGAGTCCTCTCCTTACATCAGAGTCCTCTCCGTACATCAGAGTCCTCTCCCTACATCAGAGTCCTCTCCGTACATCAGAGTCCTCTCCATACAACAGAGTCCTCTCCGTACATCAGAGTCCTCTCCGTACATCAGAGTCCTCTCCATACATCAGAGTCCTCTCCTTACATCAGAGTCCTCTCCGTACATCAGAGTCCTCTCCTTACATCAGAGTCCTCTCCTTACATCAGAGTCCTCTCCTTACATCAGAGTCCTCTCCCTACATCAGAGTCCTCTCCCTACATCAGAGTCCCCTCCCTACATCAGAGTCCCCTCCCTACATCAGAGTCCTCTCCATACAACAGAGTCCTCTCCGTACATCAGAGTCCTCTCCGTACATCAGAGTCCTCTCCATACATCAGAGTCCTCTCCTTACATCAGAGTCCTCTCCGTACATCAGAGTCCTCTCCTTACATCAGAGTCCTCTCCTTACATCAGAGTCCTCTCCCTACATCAGAGTCCTCTCCCTACATCAGAGTCCCCTCCCTACATCAGAGTCCTTTCCGTACATCAGAGTCCTCTCCGTACATCAGAGTCCTCTCCGTACATCAGAGTCCTCTCCGTACATCAGAGTCCCCTCCCTACATCAGAGTCCTCTCCGTACATCAGAGTCCTCTCCCTACATCAGAGTCCCCTCCCTACATCAGAGTCCTCTCCGTACATCAGAGTCCTCTCCGTACATCAGAGTCCTCTCCCTACATCAGAGTCCTCTCCGTACATCAGAGTCCTCTCCGTACATCAGAGTCCCCTCCGTACATCAGAGTCCCCTCCGTACATCAGAGTCCTCTCCATACAACAGAGTCCTCTCCTCACATCAGAGTCCCCTCCTTACATCAGAGTCCTCTCCATACATCAGAGTCCTCTCCATACATCAGAGTCCTCTCTGTACATCAGAGTCCTCTCTGTACATCAGAGTCCTCTCCGTACATCAGAGTCCTCTCCGTACATCAGAGTCCTCTCCGTACATCAGAGTCCTCAGTGTTCCCCCTTACATCAGAGTCCTCTCTGTACATCAGAGTCCTCTCCTTACATCAGAGTCCTCTCCATACATCAGAGTCCTCTCCCTACATCAGAGTCCTCTCCCTACATCAGAGTCCTCTCCGTACATCAGAGTCCTCTCCGTACATCAGAGTCCTCTCCGTACATCAGTGTCCTCTCCGTACATCAGTGTCCTCTCCGTACATCAGAGTCCTCTCCGTACATCAGAGTCCTCTCCGTACATCAGAGTCCTCTCCATACATCAGAGTCCTCTCCGTACATCAGAGTCCTCAGTGTTCCCCCTGATGTAAGGAGAAGACTCTGATGTAAGGAGAAGACTCTGATGTAAGGGGAACACTGAGAACTCTGATGTATGGAGAGGACTCTGATGTAGGGAGAGGACTCTGATGTAGGGAGAGGACTCTGATGTAAGGAGAGGACTCTGATGTAAGGAGAAGACTCTGATGTAAGGGGGAACACTGAGAACTCTGATGTATGGAGAGGACTCTGATGTAAGGAGAGGACTCTGATGTAAGGAGAGGACTCTGATGTACGGAGAGGACTCTGATGTACGGAGAGGACTCTGATGTAAGGAGAAGACTCTGATGTAAGGGGGAACACTGAGAACTCTGATGTATGGAGAGGACTCTGATGTACGGAGAGGACTCTGATGTAAGGAGAAGACTCTGATGTAAGGGGGAACACTGAGAACTCTGATGTAAGGAGAGGACTCTGATGTAAGGAGAGGACTCTGATGTATGGAGAGGACTCTGATGTATGGAGAGGACTCTGATGTACGGAGAGGACTCTGATGTAAGGAGAGGACTCTGATGTATGGAGAGGACTCTGATGTACGGAGAGGACTCTGATGTAAGGAGAGGACTCTGATGTAAGGAGAAGACTCTGATGTAAGGGGGAACACTGAGAACTCTGATGTACGGAGAGGACTCTGATGTACGGAGAGGATTATTGGGGGGTGTATAGTATTAGCGGGGGGTGTATAGTATTAGGGGGGTGTATAGTATTATTGGGGGGTGTATAGTATTAGCGGGGGGTGTATAGTATTAGGGGGGTGTATAGTATTAGAAGGGTGTATAGTATTATTGGGGGGTGTATAGTATTAGCGGGGGGTGTATAGTATTAGGGGGGTGTATAGTATTAGGGGGGTGTATAGTATTAGCGGGGGGTGTATAGTATTAGCGGGGTGTATAGTATTAGGGGGGTGTATAGTATTAGGGGGGTGTATAGTATTAGGGGGGTGTATAGTATTAGCGGGGGTGTATAGTATTAGGGGGGTGTATAGTATTAGCGGGGGGTGTATAGTATTAGGGGGGTGTATAGTATTAGCGGGGGGTGTATAGTATTATTGGGGGGTGTATAGTATTAGCGGGGGGGTGTATAGTATTAGGGGGGTGTATAGTATTATTGGGGGGTGTATAGTATTAGCGGGGGGGTGTATAGTATTAGGGGGGTGTATAGTATTAGCGGGCGGTGTATAGTATTATTGGGGGGTGTATAGTATTATTGGGGGGTGTATAGTATTATTGGGGGGTGTATAGTATTAGGGGGGTGTATAGTATTAGCGGGGGGTGTATAGTATTAGGGGGGTGTATAGTATTATTGGGGGGTGTATAGTATTAGGGGGGTGTATAGTATTATTGGGAGGTGTATAGTATTAGCGGGGGTGTATAGTATTAGGGGGGTGTATAGTATTATTGGGGGGTGTATAGTATTAGGGGGGTGTATAGTATTATTGGGGGGTGTATAGTATTAGGGGGGTGTATAGTATTATTGGGAGGTGTATAGTAT
Source organism: Aquarana catesbeiana (assembly GCF_042186555.1). Classification (NCBI taxonomy): domain Eukaryota; kingdom Metazoa; phylum Chordata; class Amphibia; order Anura; family Ranidae; genus Aquarana; species Aquarana catesbeiana. The sequence goes on along the minus strand of NC_133328.1, from coordinate 650,945,577 downwards.
TAGCGGGGGTGTATAGTATTAGGGGGGTGTATAGTATTAGGGGGGTGTATAGTATTAGGGGGTGTATTGTATTATTGGGGGGTGTATAGTATTAGCGGGGGTGTATAGTATTAGGGGGGTGTATAGTATTAGGGGGGTGTATAGTATTATTGGGGGGTGTATAGTATTATTGGGGGGTGTATAGTATTAGCGGGGGGTGTATAGTATTATTGGGGGGTGTATAGTATTAGCGGGGGGTGTATAGTATTAGGGGGGTGTATAGTATTATTGGGGGGTGTATAGTATTAGGGGGGTGTATAGTATTAGTGGGGGGGTGTATAGTATTATTGGGGGGTGTATAGTATTAGCGGGGGGTGTATAGTATTAGGGGGGTGTATAGTATTATTGGGGGGGTGTATAGTATTAGGGGGGTGTATAGTATTAGTGGGGGGTGTATAGTATTATTGGGGGGTGTATAGTATTAGCGGGGGGTGTATAGTACTATTGGGGGGTGTATAGTATTATGGGGGGTGTATAGTATTAGCGGGGGGTGTATAGTATTAGGGGGGTGTATAGTATTATTGGGGGGTGTATAGTATTAGCGGGGGGGTGTATAGTATTAGGGGGGTGTATAGTATTATTGGGGGGTGTATAGTATTAGGGGGGTGTATAGTATTATTGGGGGGTGTATAGTATTAGCGGGGGGTGTATAGTATTAGCGGGGGGTGTATAGTATTAGGGGGGTGTATAGTATTATTGGGGGGTGTATAGTATTAGCGGGGGGTGTATAGTATTAGGGGGGTGTATAGTATTAGGGGGGTGTATAGTATTATTGGGAGGTGTATAGTATTAGCGGGGGTGTATAGTATTAGCGGGGGTGTATAGTATTAGGGGGGTGTATAGTATTAGGGGGGTGTATAGTATTAGGGGGTGTATAGTATTATTGGGGGGTGTATAGTATTAGCGGGGGTGTATAGTATTAGAGGGGGTTTATAGTATTAGCGGGGGTGTATAGTATTAGGGGGGTGTATAGTATTAGCGGGGGGTGTATAGTATTAGGGGGGTGTATAGTATTAGCGGGGGGTGTATAGTATTAGGGGGTGTATAGTATTATTGGGGGGTGTATAGTATTAGGGGGGTGTATAGTATTAGTGGGGGGTGTATAGTATTATTGGGGAGTGTATAGTATTAGCGGGGGGTGTATAGTATTAGCGGGGGGTGTATAGTATTAGGGGGGTGTATAGTATTATTGGGGGGTGTATAGTATTAGCGGGGGGTGTATAGTATTAGGGGGGTGTATAGTATTATTGGGGGGTGTATAGTATTAGCGGGGGGTGTATAGTATTATTGGGGGGTGTATAGTATTATTGGGGGGTGTATAGTATTAGCGGGGGGTGTATAGTATTAGGGGGGGGTGTATAGTATTAGCGGGGGGTGTATAGTATTAGGGGGGTGTATAGTATTATTGGGGGGTGTATAGTATTAGGGGGGTGTATAGTATTAGTGGGGGGTGTATAGTATTATTGGGGGGTGTATAGTATTAGCGGGGGGTGTATAGTATTAGGGGGGTGTATAGTATTATTGGGGGGTGTATAGTATTAGGGGGGTGTATAGTATTAGTGGGGGGTGTATAGTATTATTGGGGGGTGTATAGTATTAGCGGGGGGTGTATAGTATTAGGGGGGTGTATAGTATTATTGGGGGGTGTATAGTATTAGGGGGGTGTATAGTATTAGTGGGGGGTGTATAGTATTATTGGGGGGTGTATAGTATTAGCGGGGGGTGTATAGTATTAGGGGGGTGTATAGTATTATTGGGGGGTGTATAGTATTAGGGGGGTGTATAGTATTAGTGGGGGGTGTATAGTATTATTGGGGGGTGTATAGTATTAGCGGGGGGTGTATAGTATTAGGGGGGTGTATAGTATTATTGGGGGGGTGTATAGTATTAGGGGGGTGTATAGTATTAGTGGGGGTGTATAGTATTATTGGGGGGTGTATAGTATTAGCGGGGGGTGTATAGTATTAGCGGGGGGTGTATAGTATTATTGGGGGGTGTATAGTATTAGCGGGGGGTGTATAGTATTAGGGGGGTGTATAGTATTATTGGGGGGTGTATAGTATTAGCGGGGGGTGTATAGTATTAGGGGGGTGTATAGTATTAGGGGGGTGTATAGTATTATTGGGAGGTGTATAGTATTAGCGGGGGTGTATAGTATTAGGGGGGTGTATAGTATTAGGGGGGTGTATAGTATTAGGGGGTGTATAGTATTATTGGGGGGTGTATAGTATTAGCGGGGGTGTATAGTATTAGCGGGGGTGTATAGTATTAGGGGGGTGTATAGTATTAGGGGGGTGTATAGTATTAGCGGGGGTGTATAGTATTAGGGGGTTTATAGTATTAGCGGGGGGTGTATAGTATTAGAGGGGGTTTATAGTATTAGCGGGGGTGTATAGTATTAGGGGGGTGTATAGTATTAGCGGGGGGTGTATAGTATTAGGGGGGTGTATAGTATTAGCGGGGGGGTGTATAGTATTAGGGGGGTGTATAGTATTAGCGGGGGGTGTATAGTATTAGCGGGGGTGTATAGTATTAGGGGGGTGTATAGTATTAGGGGGGTGTATAGTATTAGCGGGGGTGTATAGTATTAGAGGGGGTTTATAGTATTAGCGGGGGGTGTATAGTATTAGCGGGGGTGTATAGTATTAGGGGGGTGTATAGTATTAGGGGGGTGTGAAATGGTAGGAGTACATTTGTACCCCATTACCACTTCACATGGGGGGGCCGGGATCTGGGGGTCCCCTTGTTAAAGGGGGCTTCCAGATTCCGATAAGCCCCCCCCACCCCCAGACCCCCACAACCACCACAAGGACAAGGGTTGTGGGGATGAGGCCCTTCTCCCCATCAACATGGGGACAAGATGCTTTGGGGGGCTACCTCAAAGCCCCCTCCCAATGTTGAGGGCATGTGTCCTGGTACAGTTCAGGAGGGGGGATGCTCTCTCGTCCCCCCCTCTTTTCCTGCGGCCTGCAGGGTTGCCTGCTCTGATAAGGGTATGGTATGGAATTTAGGGGGACCCCCACACATTTTTTTTTTTAATTTTGGTTCGGGGTTCCCCTGTGGGGAATTCCCATGCCGTTTCTATCAATGAACTTCTATGTGTATTGTCAGACCGGCAATTCATTAATAGCCGCAAGTACTTTTAAATGACTTTTTTTCCTTTGAAATGTCATTTTGCTGTCAGACTGTTCTAAACACAGGAAACATGCGCCCCTTTACAGGCATACTATAGACACCCCCCATATACAAAATTTAAAGGAATATTACACTTTTATTGTTTCACTTTAAGCATTATTAAAATCACTGCTCCCGAAAAAACGGCCATTTTTAAAACTTTTTTTTGCATTGATCCATGTCCCCTGGGGCAGGACCCAGGTCCCCAAACACTTTTTATGACAATAACTTGCATATAAGCCTTTAAAATTAGCACTTTTTTTTTCTCATGTTCGTGTCCCATAAACTAACGGTGTTTGAATGAATTGTTTGCTGGTTCGCATGTTCTGGTGCAAACCAAACGGGGGGTGGTGTGCTCGGCCCATCCCTAGTGATCAGCGTCATATCCAGAGGTTGTCTTTGGGAAATAGACGTATGAGTGCTGCCAGCATTGCTGCAGAGGTTGTAGGGGTGGGGGGGGGGGTCAGCCTGTCAGTGATCAGACCATACGCCGCACACTGCATCAAATTGGTCTGCATGACTGTCCCCCCAGAAGGAAGCCTCTTCTAAAGATGATGCACAAGAAAGTCCACAAACAGTTTGCTGAAGACAAGCAGACTAAGGAGATGGATTACTGGAACCATGTCCTGTGGTCTGATGAGACCAAGATAAACGTATTTGGTTCAGATGGTGACAAGCGTGTGTGGGGGCAACCAGGTGAGGAGGACAAAGACAAGTGTGTCTTGTCTACAGTCAAGCATGGTGGTGGGAGTGTCATGGTCTGGGGCTGCATGAGTGCTGCCGGCACTGGGGGCTACAGATCATTATTATTATACAGGATTTATATAGCCCCGACAGTTTACGCAGCGCTTTACAACATTAGGGCAGACAGTACAAGTACAATACAATACAATTCAATACAGGAGGAATCAGAGGGCCCGGCTCGTTAGAGCTTACAATCTAGGAGGGAGGGTCAAGTTATACAAAAGGGTAATAGCTGTGGGGGATGAGCTAATGGAGAAAATAGTGCAGTTATTAGATGGAGGCAGGATAGGCTTCTCTGAAGAGGAAAGTTTTCAGGGATTGCCTAAAAGTGGATAAAGTTGGAGACAATCTGACAGATTGGGGTAGGGAATTCCAAAGGATGGGCGAGGCTCGGGAGAAGTCCCGGAGGCGGATATGGGAGGAGGTGATGAGGGAGCTAGAGAGCAGGAGATCTTGGGAGGAACGGAGATGGCGATTAGGTTGGTACTTTGAGACTAGGTTAGTGATGTAGCTGGAGGCAGAGTTGTGGATGGCTTTGTAACTTATTGTTAGTATTTTGAATTTAATTCGTTGGGCGAGTGGTAGCCAATGGAGGGATTGGCAGAGAGGGGTAGCAGACACTGAGCGGTTTGTAAGGTGGATGAGTCCAGCAGCAGCATTCATGATGGACTGAAGGGGGGAGGAGTCTATTTAAAGGTAAGCCTAGTCAAGGTGAGAGATAACCAGGGAGTGAATCAGGAGCTTTGTGGTTTCATTGGTTAGGAAGGGACGTAGTTTAGAGATGTTGTGGAGGTTGAGGCGGCAAGCTTTGGAAAGTGATTGGATGTGGGGCTGAAAGGAGAGTTCAGAATCCAGGATAACACCTAGCACCCTGACATGTGGGGACGGGTGGATGGTTTTGCCATTGCTCTTGACAGAGAAGTCAGGGGAAGAGGAACATGGGGGAGGAAATATTATAAGCTCGGTGTTGGACAAGTTGGACAAGATCATTGAGGGAACCATGAATGCCAACATGTACTGTGACATACTGAAGCAGAGCATGATCCCCTCCTTTCAGAGACTGGACCGCAGGGCAGTATTCCAACATGATAACCACCCCAAACACACCTCCAAGACCACCACTGCCTTGCTAAAGAAGCTGAGGGTAAAGGTGATGACTGGCCAAGCATGTCTCCAGACCTAAACCCTATTGATCATCTGTGGGAAATCCTCAAACGGAAGGTGGAGGAGCGCAAGGTCTCTAACATCCACCAGCTCTGTGATGTCATCATGGGGGAGGGGAAGAGGACACCAGTGACAACCTGTGAAGCTCTGGTGACCTCCATGCCCAAGAGGGTTAAAGCAGTGCTGGAAAATAATGGTGGCCACACAAAATATTGACACTTTGGGCCCAATTTGGAGATTTTCACTTAGGGGTGTACTGACTTTTGTTGCCAGCGGTTTAGACATTAATGGCTGTGTGTTTAGTTATTTTGAGGGGACAGCAAATTTACACTGTTATACAAGCTGTACACTCACTACTTTACATTGTAGACAAGTGTCATTTCTTCAGTGTTGTCACATGAAAAGATAGAAGAAAAGATTTACACAAATGTCACTGGGGGGTGTACTTACTTTTGTCAGATACTGTAGCTGCAAAGGGCGGGATTATGTTTAAAAGGATAGTGGCGGACTTAGTAGCCTGGCGTCCTCCCGGCGGCATATATATTGGCGCTGCTGATTCTTTATATTCTTATCAACTGCTTTATACTGGAAGATACGGATAGTGAGCTGGTTGGAGGAGATGTAAATTTATGGTGACTTGTGGATTGAACATTGAGGTGATGTTGGTGGCGCCATTTGTCTTTACAATGGCGTGAATGGCGGGCCCACTAATTTCTGGAAATGGGGGGGTTAGTATAACTGTGGTGGATACCATAGAAGTTCTGGGTAATTATAACAGGATAGAAACCATCAGTGACCAGCTTTGTGGATTATACGGGACGGTGACTGGAGATGATTTATTTGTTCTGTTTGGTTACCTTCTCAGCTGGTAATCTAATTAACGATCGCCCCCCCCCCCCCCCCCCTCATTTTCTTGCCACATTTGGTCTGAATGATGTTCTCCTTGTGTCCATTCATGTGACACTTAGTCCTCCTTTTTGCCCCCACACCATACTCTGAATAGGGGCAATAAGAGGTAAGTACTGTATGTGTCAGTCTGTGGTTATAGAATATACAGACTCCTCCTCCTTCACCGAACTTCATACTGGATATCCATTCCGCCATATTTATTACCACATGATCCAGGATTTGTCTGACAAGGTCCTGGTTTTATTATCCAGGACCAATGACTGGAGGTCGATCTTTCTTTCTGTATGTTGAACCAATGGGAGCGCGTGTTTCTGAATACCGATGTCATTGGTGAGCACGTTTGTAATATGAATTATACAATGTATTAATAAATGAATGTTTCTGTGGATTATTGGATTAGCAAAGAGTACCAATAATTGTATCTTCCTCAATTCAGTTATAATTGGACAGAATATGAAATCCCCTGAAGAAGCGAGGACATCACTTCACGAAACGCGTTGGCTGATTCTACTTGTATCAACCGCTTTCCAGCATGTGGACTACGTGTCACTATTTGTATACCACGCTATGCTATTGATCTTATTATGAGATGGGAGTATTTTTGTATGTGATTTGCAATTTCTAAAGAATAAATAATTTTTATTCAATATTGTGTTCTCACCTCAGTGTCAGCCCTACATCCTCGAAAGTCCTATTTTATGGGTTTTCCCAAAAACAAACACATTAGGATTATTATTATTTTTATCTTGAATGTATTCATTATAACTATCATCATCATCATATTATTATTTATTATTATTATATTACTATTATTACTGAATAAATTCATCATCATCATAGTAATACAGTAATAATATAGTAATACAGTAATAATAATAATATAATAATAATCATAGTAATATAATAATAATTATTATATAGTAAAACATTAGGATTATTATTATTTTTATCTTGAATGTATTCATTATGACTATCATCATCATCATGATTATTATTATATTATTATTATTATTATGAATAAATTAACCATCATCATCATCATAGTAATACAATAATAATAATAATAATCATAGTAATATAATAATTATTATATAGTAAAAACATTAGGATTGTTATCTTTATCTTGAATGTATTCATTATGATGATCATCATCTTAATATTATTATTTGGAATTTAATCATCATCATCATCATATTATTGTTATCATTTTGAATTAATTAATCATCTTCATCATAGTAATACACTGACAATAATAATAATATTAATAATAATATTAATCTTCATAGTAATCTAATGTTAATTATTTTATAGTAATAACATTAGGATTATTATTATTTTTATCTTAAATGTATTCATTTTGACTGTATCTACTTGTATCAACTGCTTTCAAACATGTGGACTACATATCACTATTTGTATACCACGCTATGCTATTGATTATGTTATGAGATGGGAGTATTTTTGTATGTGATTTTACTATTTTCTAAACAATAAATAATTTTTATTCAATATTGTGTGCTCACCTCAGTGTCAGTCCTACATCCTCGAAAGTCCTATTTTATGGGTTTTCCCAAAAATACACACATTAGGATTATTATTATTTTTATCTTGAATCTATTATGACTATCATCATCAATATCATCATCAACATCATCATATTATTATTATTATTATTATTATTTATTATTATATTACTATTATTACTGAATAAATTCATCATCATCATAGTAATACAGTAATAATAATATAATAATAATCATAGTAATATAATAGTAATTATTATATAGTAAAACATTAGGATCATTATCTTTATCTTGAATGTATTCATTATAATGATCATCATCATCATCTTAATATTATTATTTGGAATTTAATCTTTGTCATATTATTATTATGATATTATTATTATTATTATTATTATTATTATTATTATTTAGCATTAAATAATCATCATCATCATAGTAATACAATGATAATAATAATAATAATAATAATAATAATAATCATAGTAATACAATGATAATAATAATAATAATAATCATCATAGTAATCTAATAATTATTATATAGTAATAACATTAGGATTATTATTATTTTTATCTTGAATGTATTCATTTTGACTGTATCTACTTGTATCAACTGCTTTCAAACATGTGGACTATGTATCACTATTTGTATATTTGTATATTTGTATATTTGTATACCACGCTATGCTATTGATCATATTATGAGACGGGAGTATTTTTTGTATGTGATTTTACAGAACCACCTCCAGAGATGTATCGGATCAGCTCAGTAGATTTCTATAAGAAAGGTCTGGATTCTTTATTAAATGTACAGAATATAACGGGGTACTGACATTTATAGGTAACGTTGATCCCGGGAAAATCTGTAAATGACGATGATTATTATTATTATTGTTATTATAATTATTATTTTACTATGATTATTATTATTATTATTATTATATTACTATGATGATGATTAATTCATTCCAAAATAATAATAATTATAATAACAATAATAAAAATGATAATAATCATCATCATAGTAATATAATAATAATTATTATATAGTAAAACATTAGGGTTATTATTGTTTTTATCGTGCATGTATTCATTATGACCATCACCCTCATCAGGATTTTATTACTATTATCTCCCTGCGATTATTTTTATTATTCGGATTGAATTCATTCATCATGATAATATCGGTTACATTGGCCGGTGTGTCTCCGGTGTTGGCACAGATCGGGTTCCTCCCCTGGCAGAGCTGAGCTGGTCCTGGACAGGGTCCAGTGAAGGTAATATTAGAACAATGTTCAGCACAGTCCTGCCATTGTGGTGGCCCCGGGGCCCCTGGCTTGTGTACCGGGGCCCATGGCTTGTGTACCGGGCCCCCCTGGCTTGTGTACAGGGGCCCTTGGCTTGTGTACAGGGGCCCTTGGCTTGTGTACAGGGGCCCCTGGCTTGTGTACCGGGGCCCCTGGCTTGTGTACAGGGCCCCCTGGCTTGTGTACCGGGGCCCATGGCTTGTGTACAGGGGCCCCTGGCTTGTGTACTGGGACCCATGGCTTGTGTACCGGGGCCCCTGCTTGTGTACAGGGGCCCTTTTGTTGTGTACAGGGGCCCCTGGCCTGTGCAGGATGGAAGGGGGGGGCTCCAGCACAATCTGATGGGTAGATCCATGATCCTGCCAGTAAGTTATTCCTTCAGGTAAGTACAATCTCCAGGGGTTGTAACACCTGGTGGGTGAAAACCTTTCCCAGCACTCGGCCCTGATAGGCAGCACAGAGGATCTATTTCCAATATTTAACCCCCTCAGTTCCGGAAACCTCCCCCCCCCCCTTCATGCCCGAGACCTTGTTTGCTATTCAGCACTGCGTTACTTTAACTGGCGATTGTCATCATGCATTGTATCCAAACCACATTTATATCATTTGTTTTATACACCAATAGAAGTTTCTTTTGGTGGTTTTTGATCATCACCGAGGATTTTATTTTTTTATTATATAAACCAAAAAATAAATAAATAAAAAAACATTTTGAATAAAAAAAATGTATATATTTTCTACTTTCTGTTATAAAACATTTCCAATAAAATCAAATGTCTTCATATATTTTGGCCAAAATGTATTTTGCTAGATGTCTTTTCTAAAAAAAAACAAACAATAACAAAACCCCAAAACAATAAGTATATATTGATTGGTTTGTGTGAAAGTTATATTGTCTACACAATAATGGGATATATACACTATATTGTCAAAAGTATTGGGACACCTGTCTTTACACGCACATGAACTGTAATGACATCCCAGTCTTAGTCCGGAGGGTTCAATATTGAGTTGGCTCCGCCCTTTGCAGCTATAACAGCTTCAACTCTTCTGGGAAGGACGTCCACAAGGTTTAGGAGGGTGTCTATGGGAATGTTTGACCATTCTTCCAGAAGAGCATTTGTGAGGTCAGGCACTGATGTTGGAGGAGAAGGCCTGGCTCTAATTCATCCCAAAGGGTTGTGGTCAGGACTCTGTGCAGGCCAGTCAAGCTCCTCCACCCCAAACTCGCTCATTCATGTCTTTATGGACCTTGCTTTGTGCACTGGTGGGCAGTCATGTTGGAACAGGAAGGGGCCGTCCCCAAACTGTTCCCATAAAGTTGGGAGTATGAAATTGTCCAAAATGTCTTGGTATGCTGACACCTTAAGAGTTCCCTTCACTGGAACTAAGGGGCCAAACCAACCCCTGAAAAACAACCCCACACCATAATCCCCCCTCCCCCCCTGCACCATAATCCCCCCCCCCCCACACCATAATCCCCCCTCCACCAAATGATTTGGACCAGTGCACAAAGCAAGGTCCATAAAGACATGGATGAGCGAGTTTGGGGTGGAGGAACTTGACTGGCCTGCACAGAGTCCTGACCTCAGCCCCATAGAACCCCCTTTGCGATAAATTAGAGCGGAGACTGTGAGCCAGGCCTTCTCCTCCAACATCAGTGCCTGACCTCACAAATGCTCTTCTGGAAGAATGGTCAAACCTTCCCATAGACACCCTCCTAAACCTTGTGGACGGCCTTCCCAGAAGTAATATAAGGTATACTGGAATTTACACAGCTATAGACGCTATACTGCTAAACTTGTGCGGTGTCCAATCACAGCATGGGTTGGCACATGTGCACCCTAAACCCAAAAGAAGGCTGGTGACATACATGTACAGGGGGGGGGGGAATGATCGTCTCCCCTGCAGATTGTGTAAGTTTACATAGAAATGAAGGATATATAATTTTTATCAGAGGTGTATTTTATATGATAGAGACAGAATATCAACCAAAAATCCAGAAAACACACAATACAAATGTTATAAATGGAGTAAAATAAGTATTTGATCCCCAACCAACCAACAACAATTCTCCCCCCAAAGACTGGCTACAGTAGGTGCTCATGTGGTATATATGGAGTATATAGAGAGTGTATATAGTATATATGGAGTATATAGAAAGAGTATATAGTATATATGGAGTATATAGAGAGTGTATATAGTATATATGGAGGGTATATATGGAGTATACACAGACACTACAGTAGGTCCTCATGTGGTACACAGATTAGTCCTGTCAATGTAAGAAGGTTCTCCTAACGACAACTCGTTATGTGTATAAAAGACACCTGTCCACAGAATCTCTTTCTTCCATCCAATCCTCACCATCATGGGGAAGACCAAAGAGCTGTCAGAGGACGTCAGGGAGAAGATTGTAGACCTGCACAAGGCTGGAATGGGCTACAAGACCATCAGCAAGAAGCTTGGTGAGAAGGAGACAACTGTTGGAGCGATTAATCGCAAATAAAGATCGATTGTCCTCGGTCTGGAGCTCCATGCGAGGTTTCTCCTCATGGGGTGAGGATGGTCATGAGAAAAGTGAGGGATCTGCCCAGAACTACACGGGAGGAGCTTGTGAAGGATCTCAAGGCAGTTGGGACCACAGTCACCAAACAAACCATTGGTAACACAATACACCACCATGGATTGAAATCCTGCAGCCCCCGCAAGGTCCCCTCCTCAGGAAGACACATGTAGAGGAACGTCTGAAGTCGGCCAATGAACATCTAAATGATTCAGAGAAGGATTGGGGGAAAGTTCTGTGGTCAGAGGAGACCAAAATTCAGCTCTTTGGCATTAACTCAACTCAATGCTGACTATGACCCTAAGAACACCATCCCTACAGTCACACATGGAGGTGGAAACATGATGCTTTGGGGCTGTTTCTCTGATAAAGGTTCAGGCCGACTTTGCCGCATTGAGGGGCCAATGGACGGGGCCATGTATTGTAAGATCTTGGATCAGAACCTTCTCCCCTCAGCCAGAACACTAAAGATGGGTCATGGATGGGTCTTCCAGCATGACAATGACCCAAAATATACTGCCAAGGCAACAAAGGAGTGACTCAAGAAGAACATTGAGGTCATGGAGTGGCCTAGCCAGTCTCCAGACCTTAATCCTATAGAAAATGTATGGAGGGAGCTGAAACTTCGAGTTGCCTAGAGACCTTCAGGATTTAGAGAAGATCTGTAAAGAAGAGTGGACCAAAATCCCTCCTGAGATGTGTGCAAACCTGATCACCACCTACAAGAAACGTCTGACCTCTGTGATCACCAACAAGGGTTTCTCCACCAACTACTAAGTCATGTTCTGTGAAGGGGATCAAATACTTATTTTACTCACTGAACTGCAACTCCATTTATAACATTTGTATTGTGTGATTTTTTTTTTTCTGGATTTTTGGTTGATATTCTGTCTCTATCATATAAAATACACCTATGATAAAAACTATAGACCCTTCATTTCTATGTAAGTCAGCAAACTTACACCATCTGCAGGGGAGACGATCGTTATTTCCCCCCACTGTGAGGCAACTGTGGCTGTACCTGCTGCCCGCTCGCACTTTTGTAATGAGCAGCCCCTCCCCCACGTGTGATCGGACATTAATGATTGAGCTGCATTGTCTCTTATAATGAATATGTGGAGATTCCGGGAGCTCGGAGATTCCAGGAGGAGATGTCGGCTCACTTCTAGAAGGACAATGGATGGATTGGGCAATACTCCCCTGTGCCAACCTGCTGACCTATGCCCTCCTGTGCCACCAGGCGTGGAGAATTCCCATCACCCAACAGATAATCCCTCCCCCTCTGGATTTCTGGGACATCAGAAATGTTCTATCAGGACATATGGAGGTATACAGTGATGTCAGGTCTGGGGGTGGGGGAGGGGTATTTGGGGCTCATTCACACTCGTGTGTTGAGGCAACATGGGTACAACGCATGGCGACACGTCTGCTCTATGTGCGGTGCATTGTGAGGCCATTCATTGTGCTTTGTACAGAAGAGCCCGACACACCCCGGTGCCCCGCGATTCTGCAACTACTGTGCGTTGTGATGCCCCACGATTCTGCAACTACTGTGCGTTGTGATGCCCCGCGATTCTGCAACTACTGTGCGTTGTGATGCCCCGCGATTCTGCAACTACTGTGCGTTGTGATGCCCCGCGATTCTGCAACTACTGTGCGTTGTGATGCCCCGCGATTCTGCAACTACTGTGCGTTGTGATGCCCCGCGATTCTGCAACTACTGTGCGTTGTGATGCCCCGCGATTCTGCAACTACTGTGCGTTGTGATGCCCCACGATTCTGCAACTACTGTGCGTTGTGATGCCCCACGATTCTGCAACTACTGTGCGTTGTGATGCCCCGCGATTCTGCAACTACTGTGCGTTGTGATGCCCCGCGATTCTGCAACTACTGTGCGTTGTGATGCCCCGCGATTCTGCAACTACTGTGCGTTGTGATGCCCCGCGATTCTGCAACTACTGTGCGTTGTGATGCCCCGCGATTCTGCAACTACTGTGCGTTGTGATGCCCCGCGATTCTGCAACTACTGTGCGTTGTGATGCCCCGCGATTCTGCAACTACTGTGCGTTGTGATGCCCCGCGATTCTGCAACTACTGTGCGTTGTGGTGCCCCGCGATTCTGCAACTACTGTGCGTTGTGATGCCCCGCGATTCTGCAACTACTGTGCGTTGTGATGCCCTGCGATTCTGCAACTACTGTGCGTTGTGGTGCCCCGCGATTCTGCAACTACTGTGCGTTGTGATGCCCCGCGATTCTGCAACTACTGTGCGTTGTGATGCCCCGCGATTCTGCAACTACTGTGCGTTGTGATGCCCCGCGATTCTGCAACTACTGTGCGTTGTGATGCCCCGCGATTCTGCAACTACTGTGCGTTGTGATGCCCCGCGATTCTGCAACTACTGTGCGTTGTGATGCCCCGCGATTCTGCAACTACTGTGCGTTGTGATGCCCCGCACCACATGCTCGCTCATTAAGAAATACTCACCTTAGAATGAGGCCTCGGCATCTGATCCCGGTCCACGCCGAGGGAGCTGACATTTTCCCCCGGCTTTTCTCCCGGGTTCGCGGCTCTGGCGCTGAGAGTGGTCGGAGCCGCGATGACGTCACATCATATCTCCTAAACTGTACAGGAGATATTCATTTTACCTCCAGCTAAGCCTCATTATAGGCCTTATTATAGACTCACCTGTAGGTAAAAATAACAAATAATGGCATACAAGCAGTTTAAGGCTCCATTCTCATCCATTCATGTGATGCTTTAGAGTGGGGGGGGAGAATTTGTGCTTAGAGGGGAAATTCGAGGGGTAGAGGATTTGAGCTGGGTGGATTTAGACTGGGAGGGGGGGAATTTCAGGTGTACAAGATTTGTGCTAAGAGGGGACATTTTCTTTCTTGGGGGGGGATTTGAACTGGGGGGAGGGTAGAGTGGGGGGGATTTGTGCTCAGAGGGGAATTCCTGGGGTAGTGGATTTGTGATAGATGGGGGAAGTTTTCGTTTCTTTTTTTGGGGGGGGGGGGGTTTGTGCTGTGGGCATATGAGGAGAGAGGATTTGAGCTGGGGAGAGGATTTGTGTTCGGAAAAGGATATTCGTGGGGTGATGGATTTGTGTTAAGTAGGGAACGTTTTTTGTTTGGGGGGGATGCAGGGGGCATATGGGGAGAGAGAGAATGAGGAGATTTAGAGTGGGGGGGTTTGTGCTCGGAGGGGAAATTCAAGGGGTAGTGGATTTGTGCTAGGAGGGGAAGTTTTTTTGGGGGGGATGTGTGCTGGGAGCATATGGGGAGAGAAAGGATTTGAGCTGGGGGGGATTTGTTCTCAGAGAGGAAATATGGGGGGTAGGGGGATTTTGAGGGGTTTGTGCTGGAAAAGGTAATATGGTGGGGGAGGGGGATTTGTGCTGAGTTCAGATTTAGTTTCTTTTTTTTGGGAGGGGGTATTTAGTAGTAGGGATAATTGGGGGGGTGTTTGTACTAGGAGAGGGGATTTAGAGTGGGGGGAGTGGATTCATGCTTGGAGGGGAAATTTGAGGGGTAGGGGATTTGTGTTAGGAGGGGATGTTTTTTCTGGTGGGGGGGATTAGTGCCGGGGGCATATGGGGAGAAAGAGGATTTGAGCTGGGGGGTTAGAGTGGGGGAGGGGGCAAATTTCGAGGGGTAGAGGATTTGTGCTAGAAGGGGGACTTTTTTTGTTGGGGGGTAATTTGTGCTAGGGGCATATGGGGAGAGAGTGGATTTGAGCTGGAGGGGAGGGATTTGTTCTCATAGAGGAAATTTGAGGGGTAGATTTGTGCTAGGAGGGGGATGTTCTTTTTTTGGGGGGGGGAGTGCTGGGGACATATGGGAAGAGAGAGAATTTGAGCTGGGGAAGGGGGGATTTAGAGAGGGGAGAACATTTTTGTTCGGAGAAGGAAATTTGTGGGGTAACGGATTTATGCTAGGAGGGGGAAGTTTTTTGTTCGGGGGGGATTTGTGCTGGGGGTATATGGGAAGAGAGAGGATGGGGGATTTAGAGTGGGGGGGGGATTTGTGCTCGGAGGGGAAATTCGAGGGGTAGAGGATTTGTGCTAGGAGGGGGAAGTTTTTTCTAGGGGGGGATTTGTGCTGGGGGCATATGGGGAGAGAGAGCACTTGAGCTGGGGAGGGATTTAGAGTGGGGGGGGGGATTTTTGCTCAGAGGGGAAATTCAAGGGGTAGTGAATTTGTGCTAGGGGGGAAGGGTTTTTTTTGGGGGGAGGGGGAATTTGTGCTCTAAAGGGAAAATTAGAGGGGTGGAAGATTTGTGCTAGAGGGGTGGGTATGTTCTTTTTTGGGGGGATTAGTGCTGGGGGCATATGGGAAGAAGGAGGATTTGAACTGGGGGGGTAGAGTGGGGGGATTTGTGCTCAGAGGGGAATTCCAAGGGTAGTGGATTTGTGCTAGATGGGAGAAGTTTTCTTTTGGGGGGGATTTGTGCTGGGGGCATATGCGAGAGAGAGGATTTGAGCTGGGGAGAGGATTTGTGTTCGGAAAAGGAAATTTGTAGGGTAATGGATTTGTGCTAGGTGGGGGACGTTTTTTTGTTTGGGGGGCGATTCTGCGTGCATATGGGGAGAGAGAGGACGGGGAGATTTAGAGTGGGGGGAGAGGATTTGTGCTTGGAGGGGAAGTTCATGGGGTAGTGGATTTGTGCTAGGAGGGGGAAGTTTTTTTTCTGGGTGGGCGATTTGTGCTGGGGACATATAGGGAGAGAGAGCACTTGAGCTGGGGGGGATATAGAGTGGGGGGCGGATTTTTGCTCAGAGGGGAAATTCAAGGGGTAGAGGATTTGTGCTAGGAGGGGAAGTTTTTTTTTTGGGGGGGGGAATTAGTGCTCTGAGGGAAAATTTGAGGGGTGGAGGATTTGTGCTAGAGGGGGGTATGTTCTTTTTTTTGGGGGGGGGATTAATGCTGGGGGCATATGGGAAGAGGGAGGATTTGAGCTGGGGGGGGGGGATTTGTGCCCTGAAGAAAAATTCAAGGGGTAGAGGATTTGTGCTAGAAGGGGCACTTTTTTTTGTTAGGGGGGGTCATTTTTGCTAGGGGCATATGGGGAGAGAGAGGATTTGAGCTGGGGGGGTTAGACTGAGGAAGGGGGGAGGATTTGTGCTGTAAGAGGAAATTTGAGGGGTAGAGGAACTGTGCTAGAAGGGGGATGTTCTTTTTTTTGGGGGGGGGGGGAATTAGTGCTTGGGGCATATGGGAAGAGAGAGGATTTGAACTGGGAGGGGATTTGTTCTCGGAGTGGAATTTCGATCGGTAGCGGGATTCGGAGGGGTTTGTGCTAGAAAAGGTAATATGGGGGGGGGGGGGGATTTATACTAGTAGGGATGATTGGGGGGTGTTTGTATGTTTGTACTAGTAGGGGGGATTTAGAGTGGGGGGAGGATTTGTGCTTGGAGGGGAAATTTGAGGGATAGTAGTTTTTTATGGGGGGGGGGGTTTGTGCTAGGGGCATATGGGGAGAAAGGATTTGAGCTGGGGGGGGGGGATTTGTGCCAGGAGGGGCTATTTTAGCACAGAGTTGGTTTGTTCCTGGAGGAAGGGGGATTTAGGGTTAGGGGAAGCATGTATATGAGTGCTTGATTCTGTTTGGGGGGGGGATTTTTGCTGACACATAACCATACATCTTGGGGGGGAGATTTTTCCTGACACATAATCATACATCTTGGGGGGGTGGATTTTTGCTGACACATAATCATACAACCTGGGGGGGGGTTGCTGACACATAATCATACATCTTGGGGGGGGGATTTTTGCTGACACATAATCATACAACTTGGGGGGGGGATTTTTCCTGACACATAATCATACATCTTGGGGGGGTGGATTTTTGCTGACACATAATCATACATCGGGGGGGGGATTTTTGCTGACACATAATCATACATCGGGGGGGGATTTTTGCTGACACATAATCATACATCTTGGGGGGGGGGAGAATTTTGCTGACACATAATCATACATCTTGGGGGGGGAGATTTTTGCTGACACATAATCATACATCTTGGGGGGGGAGATTTTTGCTGACACATAATCATACATCTTGGGGGGGTGGATTTTTGCTGTCACATAATCATACATCTTGGGGGGGAGAATTTTGCTGACACATAATCATACATCTTGGGGGGGGAGATTTTTGCTGACACATAATCATACATCTTGGGGGGGGGATTTTTGCTGACACATAATCATACATCTTGGGGGGGAGATTTTTGCTGACACATAATCATACATCTTGGGGGGGGATTTTTGCTGACACATAATCATACATCTTGGGGGGGTGGATTTTTGCTGACACATAATCATACATCTTGGGGGGGGATTTTTGCTGACACATAATCATACATCGGGGGGGGGGATTTTTGCTGACACAAAATCATACATCTTGGGGGGGGATTTTTGCTGACACATAATCATACATCTTGGGGGGGGGGGGATTTTTGCTGACACATAATCATACATCTTGGGGGGGGGGATTTTTGCTGACACATAATCATACATCTTGGGGGGGGGATTTTTGCTGACACATAATCATACATCTTGGGGGGGGGGGATTTTTGCTGACACATAATCATACATCTTGGGGGGGGGATTTTTGCTGACACATAATCATACATCTTGGGGGGGTGGATTTTTGCTGACACATAATCATACATCTTGGGGGGGGGTTGCTGACACATAATCATACATCTTGGGGGGAGGATTTTTGCTGACACATAATCATACATCTTGGGGGGGGGATTTTTGATGACACATAATCATACATCTTGGGGGGGGGATTTTTGCTGACACATAATCATACATCTTGGGGGGGTGGATTTTTGCTGACACATAATCATACATCTTGGGGGGGGATTTTTGCTGACACATAATCATACATCTTGGGGGGGGATTTTTGCTGACACATAATCATACATCTTGGGGGGGGGGATTTTTGCTGACACATAATCATACATCTTGGGGGGGGATTTTTGCTGACACATAATCATACATCGGGGATGGATTTTTGCTGACACATAATCATACATCTTGGGGGGGGATTTTTGCTGACACATAATCATACATCTTGGGGGGGGAGAATTTTGCTGACACATAATCATACATCTTGGGGGGGAGATTTTTGCTGACACATAATCATACATCTTGGGGGGGGGATTTTTGCTGACACATAATCATACATCTTGGGGGGGAGATTTTTGCTGACACATAATCATACATCTTGGGGGGGATTTTTGCTGACACATAATCATACATCTTGGGGGGGTGGATTTTTGCTGACACATAATCATACATCTTGGGGGGGATTTTTGCTGACACATAATCATACATCTTGGGGGGGATTTTTGCTGACACATAATCATACATCTTGGGGGGGGGGGATTTTTGCTGACACATAATCATACATCTTGGGGGGGTGGATTTTTGCTGACACATAATCATACATCTTGGGGGGGGGATTTTTGCTGACACATAATCATACATCTTGGGGGGGGGATTTTTGCTGACACATAATCATACATCTTGGGGGGGGGGATTTTTGCTGACACATAATCATACATCTTGGGGGGGTGGATTTTTGCTGACACATAATCATACATCTTGGGGGGGGGGTTGCTGACACATAATCATACATCTTGGGGGGAGGATTTTTGCTGACACATAATCATACATCTTGGGGGGGGGATTTTTGCTGACACATAATCATACATCGGGGATGGATTTTTGCTGACACATAATCATACATCGGGGATGGATTTTTGCTGACACATAATCATACATCTTGGGGGGGGTGGATTTTTGCTGACACATAATCATACATCTTGGGGGGGGTGGATTTTTGCTGACACATAATCATACATCTTGGGGGGGGGTACAATTTGGGCTCTAGATGGCCTTGTCCCGGCAATGGACATCGTTGCTGGCCTATGGAATAGGTTGTAAAGCTCTGTGTATGGGCTTAGTTCTTTACCATGTATTTGTCTTGGTGGAATTCTTCAGATTCACGGGAGGAAAATGGTTCAAGTCTTGAAAAAACTAAAGACATCCAACTCTTGAAAACAGAACAAAACATTATCATTGACCGGAGACGGCTTTCCTAATCACCTCCTGCGTCATTATTGGCAGAACATTGTCCCCTGTGACCGGCTAATGAGGCAATAACTCCATTTACCGGTTAGGTGGCTGATTATCTTCCGTGACACAAAGGTGACAATCATTAGATTCTCATTATCGTGACAAAAGAATTATTAACAGCAGGACCTGGACCGTCCCCAAGTTCCTCCTCCTCATATTAAATGCAGGGGCCTCGGTGGCCCCAGCCGTGTTGCAGCCATGGTGAGCCGGGCGATGGTCACTGCTGGGTGGCTCTCCGGAGCTCTGAAAACTAAAAGGGCTCCATCACTGCAGGTGCTGGACTGCACGTGGTATGCGCCGGGCGGGAGGGATGCCAAGAAGGAGTTCACGAGGAAGCACATCCCGGGCGCTGCATTCTTCGACATGGAGCATTGCAAGGACGAGGCGTCGCCCTACGAGATGATGCTGCCCAGCCAGACGCGGTTCGCCAATTACGTTGGCAGTCTCGGCATCAACAACCAGAGCCACGTGGTGATCTACGACTGCGATAACATGGGCATGCTGTACGCCCCCCGACTTTGGTGGATGTTCCGCATCTTCAGCCACAGCAACGTGTCGGTGTTGGATGGTGGATTTGTGAACTGGGAGAAGCGCAATCTGGCCGTGACATCGGAAATCGTGTCGGCGAAGCCTGAGAAGTTCAACGCCACCCTGGACCGTTCTCTGCTAAAGACCTTCGAAGACATTCAGGAGAACCTGAGCAGCAAAACGTTCCAGCTGGTGGACGCCCGAGGGGAGGCTAGGTTCCGGGGCCCGGAGCCAAAACCAGGAGAAGGTGAGAGTCAGAGAAGATCTCACTGTGGGGGGGCCTTAGAAGGCACCATAGCTATACCAATGTGGACCCTCTAATTAGGGGGAATCCAAAACCACCCCATATTTAGTTCAAAAGGATACCCAAGAGAGATGATAGGTGTACCCAAGAAATTTAGCTCTCGGTAGAACAGGACACCATGGGGCAGATCAGACTTGTGATTTAGAACCTGCTGGAGGACTCTGGAAGAGGATAATCCCTCTTGAGGGCATGTGATGCAGGATTCCCCAAGGAACTGAATCTAAGGAACAGCTGGTAATCAAAAGAACTTCTGATGGTGGAAATGGGTTTTGCTGCCTGTTGACCCAAAGTTCCGACCTCCAGGTTTACCCTACTCAAGACTAGGGACAGACCCGAGAACTCAGCACAGGGATGGTGGGAACCCTTTATAAAGGGCACAGCGGGTGTACAGACCCGGGAACTCAGCACAGGGATGGTGAGAACCCCTCATAATGGGCACAGCGGGTGTACAGACCCGGGAACTCAGCACAGGGATGGTGAGAACCCCTCATAATGGGCACAGCGGGTGTACAGACCCGGGAACTCAGCACAGGGATGGTGAGAACCCCTCATAATGGGCACAGCGGGTGTACAGACCCGGGAACTCAGCACAGGGATGGTGGGAACCCCTCATAATGGGCACAGCGGGTGTACAGACCCGGGAACTCAGCACAGGGATGGTGGGAACCCCCCATAATGAGCACAGCGGGTGTACAGACCCGGGAACTCAGCACAGGGATGGTGAGAACCCCTCATAATGGGCACAGCGGGTGTACAGACCCGGGAACTCAGCACAGGGATGGTGGGAACCCCTCATAATGGGCACAGCGGGTGTACAGACCCGGGAACTCAGCACAGGGATGGTGAGAACCCCTCATAATGGGCACAGCGGGTGTACAGACCCGGGAACTCAGCACAGGGATGGTGAGAACCCCTCATAATGGGCACAGCGGGTGTACAGACCCGGGAACTCAGCACAGGGATGGTGGGAACCCCTCATAATGGGCACAGCGGGTGTACAGACCCGGGAACTCAGCACAGAGATGGTGGGAACCCCTCATAATGGGCACAGCGGGTGTACAGACCCGGGAACTCAGCACAGGGATGGTGTGAACCCTTTATAAAGGGCACAGCGGGTGTACAGACCCGGGAACTCAGCACAGGGATGATGGGAACCCCTCATAATTGTAGTATATTTTATGTGTGTGTATAAGTGTGTGTGTGTGTGTATATATATATATACAGTATGTCACAAAAGTAAGTACACCCCTCAGTGACATTTGTGTAAATCTTTTCTTCTATCTTTTCATGTGACAACACTGAAGAAATGACACTTGTCTACAATGTAAAGTAGTGAGTGTACAGCTTGTATAACAGTGTAAATTTACTGTCCCCTCAAAATAACTCAACACACAGCCATTAATGTCTAAACCGCTGGCAACAAAAGTCAGTACACCCCTAAGTGAAAATCTGCAAATTGGGTCCAATTAGCCATTTTCCCTCCCCGGTGTCATGTGACTCGTTAGTGTTACAAGGTCTCAGGTGTGAATGGGGAGCAGGTGTGTTAAATTTGGTGTTATCGCTCTCACTCTCTCATACTGGTCACAGGAAGTACAACATGGCACCTCATGGCAAAGAACTCTCTGAGGATCTGAAATAAAGAATTGTTGCTCTACATAAAGATGGCCTAGGCTATAAGAAGATTGCCAAGACCCTGAAACTGATCTGCAGCACGGTGGCCAAGACCATACAGCGGTATAACAGGACAGGTTCCACTCAGAACAGGCCTCACCATGGTCCACCAAAGAAGTTGAGGTCACGTGATCAGCGTCATATCCAGAGGTTGTCTTTGGGAAATAGACGTATGAGTGCTGCCAGCATTGCTGCAGAGGTTGTAGGGGTGGGGGGTCAGCCTGTCAGTGCTCAGACCATACGCCGTACACTGCATCAAATTGGTCTGCATGGCTGTCATCCCAGAAGGAAGCCTCTTCTAAAGATGATGCACAAGAAAGTCCACAAACAGTTTGCTGAAGACAAGCAGACTAAGGACATGGATTACTGGAACCATGTCCTGTGGTCTGATGAGACCAAGATAAACGTATTTGGTTCAGATGGTGACAAGCGTGTGTGGGGGCAACCAGGTGAGGAGGACAAAGACAAGTGTGTCTTGTCTACAGTCAAGCATGGTGGTGGGAGTGTCATGGTCTGGGGCTGCATGAGTGCTGCCGGCACTGGGGGGCTACAGATCATTGAGGGAACCATGAATGCCAACATGTACTGTGATATACTGAAGCAGAGCATGATCCCCTCCCTTCAGAGACTGGACCGCAGGGCAGTATTCCAACATGATAACCACCCCAAACACACCTCCAAGACCACCACTGCCTTGCTAAAGAAGCTGAGGGTAAAGGTGATGGACTGGCCAAGCATGTCTCCAGACCTAAACCCTATTGATCATCTGTAGGACATCCTCAAACGGAAGGTGGAGGAGCACAAGGTCTCTAACATCCACCAGCTCTGTGATGTCATCATGGGGGAGGGGAAGAGGACTCCAGTGACAACCTGTGAAGCTCTGGTGACCTCCATGCCCAAGAGGGTTAAGGCAGTGCTGGAAAATAATGGAGGCCACACAAAATATTGACACTTTGGGCCCAATTTGGACATTTTCACTTAGGGGTGTACTGACTTTTGTTGCCAGCGGTTTAGACATTAATGGCTGTGTGTTGAGTTATTTTGAGGGGACAGCAAATTTACACTGTTATACAAGCTGTACACTCACTACTTTACATTGTAGACAAGTGTCATTTCTTCAGTGTTGTCACATGAAAAGATACAAGAAAAGATTTACACAAATGTGACTGGGGGGTGTACTTACTTTTGTCAGATACTGTATGTATATATATATGTGTGTGTGTGTATTTTATATATTGTATGTATATGTATATATATGTATTTTATATATTGTATTATATGTATCACATACAAACATTCCAGAAAAGTCAGTTGATAAATCCATTTTACACATCATAGGATGTTAATGTTGTTTTGGTTACATTTGTATCTGTTTCTCTAATTACACATCACAAAGGGGATTCTGACCAAA
This sequence comes from Aquarana catesbeiana, assembly GCF_042186555.1. Classification (NCBI taxonomy): domain Eukaryota; kingdom Metazoa; phylum Chordata; class Amphibia; order Anura; family Ranidae; genus Aquarana; species Aquarana catesbeiana. Next base: position 650,922,083 of record NC_133328.1, on the reverse strand, counting down.
CCAGATTTACTCCACATATCGATGGGGACAGATAGTGACTCTGGACAATGTTAATGTTATTATGCAAGAATGTAAATTAGGGCGGTTTTATGACTGCAGCTGTTTAACCCCTTCAGCCCCGGAAGATTTTACCCCCTTCCTGACCAGAGCACTTTTTGCGGTTCGGCACTGCGTCGCTCTAACTGACAATTGCGCGGTCGTGCGACGTTGCACCCAAACAAAACTGACATCCTTTTTTTCCCCACAGATAGAGATTTCTTTTGGTGGTATTTGATCATCTCTGCGGTTTTTATTTTTTGCGCTATAAACAAAAAAAGAGCGTCAATTTTAAAAAAAAAAAAAACACAATATTTTGTACTTTTTGCAATAATAAAAATAATAATTTCATTTATTATTATTTTTTTTTTTACTAGTAATGGCGGTGATCTGCGATTTTTATCGTGACTGCAACATTATGGTGGACACATCGGACAATTTTGACACATTTTTCGGACTATTGTCATTAATACAGCGATCAGAGCTATAAAAATGCACTGATTACTGTAAAAATGTCACTGGCAGTGAAGGGGTTAACACTAGGGGGGCAATCAAGGGGTTAATTGTGTTCCCTAATGTGTGTTCTAACTGAAGGGGGGAGGGGACTGACTAGGGGAGATGACAGATCGACGTTCATACTCTGTATGAACAGACGATCTGTCACTTCTCCCCTCAGAGAACCGGCAACTGTGTATATACACACAGAGATCCTGGTTCTTGACGTGTTATGAGCGATCGCAGGAGCCATCGAGACCGCCGGGCACTCGCATCGGCTCCGGGGGTGACCAGCCGGCGCGCCCCTAGTGGCTGCCTTAGGAACCGACGTAACATAACGGCGATTCGCCTGCCTGTGCCATTCTGCCGCAGTACAACTGAGGCGGCTGGTCGGCTAGAGGTTGAGACTAGGGGTCATTATCTGTCACTCTGAAAGACAGAAGCAGATCAAAGGCCTAATAGAAACAGCCAATCAAATCGCTCAGCCCTTGTCACCCATGGTGGGAACCCCTCATAATGGGCACAGCGGGTGTACAGACCCGGGAACTCAGCACAGGGATGGTGGGAACCCCTCATAATGGGCACAGCGGGTGTACAGACCCGGGAACTCAGCACAGGGATGATGGGAACCCCTCATAATGGGCACAGCGGGTGTACAGACCCGGGAACTCAGCACAGGGATGGTGAGAACCCCTCATAATGGGCACAGCGGGTGTACAGACCCGGGAACTCAGCACAGGGATGGTGGGAACCCCTCATAATGGGCACAGCGGGTGTACAGACCCGGGAACTCAGCACAGGGATGATGGGAACCCCTCATAATGGGCACAGCGGGTGTACAGACCCGGGAACTCAGCACAGGGATGGTGGGAACCCCTCATAATGGGCACAGCGGGTGTACAGACCCGGGAACTCAGCACAGGGATGGTGGGAACCCCTCATAATGGGCACAGTGGGTGTACAGACCCGGGAACTCAGCACAGGGATGGTGAGAACCCCTCATAATGGGCACAGCGGGTGTACAGACCCGGGAACTCAGCACAGGGATGGTGAGAACCCCTCATAATGGGCACAGCGGGTGTACAGACCCGGGAACTCAGCACAGGGATGGTGGGAACCCCTCATAATGGGCACAGCGGGTGTACAGACCCGGGAACTCAGCACAGGGATGATGGGAACCCCTCATAATGGGCACAGCGGGTGTACAGACCCGGGAACTCAGCACAGGGATGGTGGGAACCCCTCATAATGGGCACAGCGGGTGTACAGACCCGGGAACTCAGCACAGGGATGGTGAGAACCCCTCATAATGGGCACAGCGGGTGTACAGACCCGGGAACTCAGTACAGGGATGGTGGGAACCCCTCATAATGGGCACAGCGGGTGTACAGACCCGGGAACTCAGCACAGGGATGGTGAGAACCCCTCATAATGGGCACAGCGGGTGTACAGACCCGGGAACTCAGCACAGGGATGGTGGGAACCCCTCAGAATGGGCACAGCGGGTGTACAGACCCGGGAACTCAGCACAGGGATGGTGGGAACCCCTCATAATGGGCACAGCGGGTGTACAGACACGGGAACTCAGCACAGGGATGGTGGGAACCCCTCATAATGGGCACAGCGGGTGTACAGACCCGGGAACTCAGCACAGGGATGGTGGGAACTCCTCATAATGGGCACAGCGGGTGTACAGACCCGGGAACTCAGCACAGGGATGGTGAAAACCCCTCATAATGGGCACAGCGGGTGTACAGACCCGGGAACTCAGCACAGGGATGGTGGGAACCCCTCAGAATGGGCACAGCGGGTGTACAGACCCGGGAACTCAGCACAGGGATGGTGGGAACCCCTCATAATGGGCACAGCGGGTGTACAGACCCGGGAACTCGCTGTCCTGAGGAACATAGTAGAATGCACAAAATGTTTTCTTTATATTCAGCCAGGAGGAATGATTTTTTAAATGCTTAAAGTAGAACATAAAAATGTCTAATTCCTGTAACATGCCCGGGAGGGGTCCTAATCCTGCGTGTGAAGAGGTGATATATATAGAAAGTGCTGCACCTGCACCATCCCCATGTCTGGTGTGGACTTTAAGGGGGCAATTTATGCAAAAAACATGTGAGGTCCCCAGAATATTAATACCAGACCACATACCCTCAACATGGGGGAGGGATGCCTTACCATGGGGGCCTCTACCTTGTAGAGCATCTTCTTCCCATATTGAGGACAAAAGCCTCCTGCCCACAACCCTGGCACAGTGCTAGTGGGGGTCTGCCACTTCTCTTGTCCTGTATGTCGGGTGTAATTCTCGGTATCTGTTCTTATTCTGTATGTATGGACTCTGCACAGTACTACTTCTCTTGTCCTGTATGTCGGGTGTAGATCTCGGTATCTGTTCTTATTCTGTATGTATGGAGATTTTTATTTGTAAAAAACAAACAAGATACATAATAACAAACTAACTGACTGAAAAGAACATAAATACAACAATTACTGACATGTTGTTTAGGTCAAAAACTTAGCAGTTAAAGAGCATCAATAGTAATAAATGTGACAATAAGACTCCTTTCCATAAATCTATACTTCTCCAACATTCCATTATAAGTCAGAATCGGAGTCACTCTGCTGACTACCAGTTTCCATATCAGATTCTGCGGATCCAGGATCAGGGGGCGGACGCCTTTTAGTGGGCGGGTCATCCTCTGAACCAATCACATACTCCTTTTCCACTCTTTTTAATTCCTGCTCCAGTTCCTGGGCCCCCAGAGAATAGGAGTCAGCATCCGAATCTGATAAGGCTTCATACCTATTGGTGGAAACTGCCGTACCCACTTCTGGTGCCCCTTTCACTTTTTTAGCTGGCTTCTGCACTAATGTCCAGTCAGTTTCGGGTTTACGGGTAGATTTATCTTTTTTCCTATTCCTCCTCTTCTGACCAGTGATCTTCACAGAGACAGGAACTGGAACAGAAGAGGAATGTGGGGCCGGCTGCTCCTCAGCCTGCTGAACACTGTCCGTCCGCCCAGGAGTAGTCTCCTGGACCTCCGGGACCACCTCCTCCCTAGTCAATACAGCCCCATTCATTAAGGCTTCCTCCTCTAGTTGTTCTGCTGCAGCCAACAATTCATTGTCTGCAGATTCCCCATCCTTATTATGGAAGGCCTCCGGGCAATCCCTATGGAAATGGCCAAGCCCACCACATAGATTGCACTTAACCTTCTCACAGGTAGAACTGATGTGGCCAACCTCCCCACAAAGATTACACTTCAGGATCGTACAAACATTCGCCACATGGCCAGATTTACCACATTTATAACATAACCTGGGCTGACCTGCATAGAAGCAAACTCCTCTCTCCCGCCCAATGAAAAAAGAGTTTGGTAGGTGATGGGTAACATTGTTACTTTGCCTCAACTTAACAAGAACCCTCCAACCACCCGTCCAGATCCCATCACTGTCTTTAGTTTTTGTCAACTCAGAAACCATTTCACAATGTCTTCTGAGCCAAATGACAACATCCTGGGGGGGCACAGACTCATTCCAGAACATGATGGTAACATTTGCTGTGTCAGGTTTGGAGATGGGAATAAAGATGAAATTCCTCCAACCCTCTTTGTCCCGCAAACCACTGAAACTGGCCCAGAACCTGTCTAAGTCAGACATGAGCTTAAAGCTGACATCATAACCTTGTCTGTCAGGGAGATTGATGACTGCCAGTATGTCTGCAGGAGCAAACCCCATCTGATGACACAGCAACTCCCTTACTACAAACCTCCTATCAGGGAGCTCCTCTCTGGAACCCCTATGCTTCAATCTGACCACATTCCTTCTCTTAAAGGCCTGACCAGTATAACTGTTACTGGTGGAAAAAGAAGGGGCTCCACGGCTCCAGGCATTCCGAGGAGGGACATGACCAGATGGACCAGCATTCCCTTGTAGAGCAGGTGGTGGATCCACCAAAGGGGGGAAGTCCTGAGGGTTATTCTGAACGGACTCCTCCATCGTTACATTCTCAGAGCCCTCAGACTGCTGATGACCCCATTCAGATATACCAGCATTGATAACATCAGAATCATTCACCACATCAATATTAGTGACATCATCACTAGCAGCATCATTACCAGTCACCCCAGTGTTACTCCCCCCATGAACACCAGTCCCCCCAGCATGGCTCCCACCATGAACGCCAGTCACCCCAGCATGGCTCCCACCATGAACACCAGTCACCCCAGCATGGCTCCCACCATGAACACCAGTCCCCCCAGCATGGCTCCCACCAGGTGTACTAGTGGCAGCAGCACTGTTCTCACAATCCATGTGCTGGGAGTCCACCATGTCACTCCTCTGAGTCTCCTGTACTGTAAATGTCTGCTGGGTTATACTGATGTTCCCACCACCCTCCAGAGCTGGAAGTCCAGCAGGAGGATCTGCTCCAACCTCACTGTCCTCCAGAGGCTGCACAGTCTTCCCTTCAGGAGACACATGTGGTGGCTGCGTGCGTTGGACCGGATCCCCAGAGTCTGACTCTGTAGAAGACTCAATCCTTCCACTCAATCCCGCCTCAAATCGATCACGATTGTGGTACACCTCCGCCACTGGTCCCAGTTCTTCCAGAACAGCATCAATGTCCTTTGACACGCCGGCCAGTTCAATGCCCAGGGAGTTCAGTTTGCTGTCATATAAAATTTCCTTCTTGGGGTTGGCAGCTTTAAGTCTATAAACACATTCAATCTGCTTCTGGATCCTAGTCTTGTTTTTTCTCAGGGACTCCATTCTTTTTACAAGGAAAAGAATCTTGTCAGCCAGGTGCAGCGCAGGTTCAGACTTTAACACTTTCTGCTTCGCGGCTGCAGGACGCTTGAAATCCTGATCCACCTTCCCATTACCAGTGCTGGTCTGAGGGTCTCTGCTGGGTGTAGATGGTTTCACTGGGGCAGATTGTGGAAAATTATTACCACCCTCCTCTTTATTCTGCTGCAGCTTAGAGCGCGATGAACGTCCCTGGCCGCTGCCCACCATTACACACTGTTGTAAGTTCTCTTTAATGGTTTTCTGTTCTAAGGAAGTTCTGGTGTATTTGCGAGGAGTAGGGATGAGCTCCGGCGTGTTCGCATGGCGCACGTGCCGAGCCCGCCAGGAAGTCGGCACGGCGCAGCGCTAATCACAAGCAGTGAGACATTTCCCGATGTGCGGCTGCAGAGATCGGGAAATGTCTCCCTGCCTGTGATTAGCGCTGCGCCGTGCCGACTTCCTGGCGGGCTCGGCACGTGCGCCATGCGAACACGCCGGAGCTCATCCTTAGCGAGGAGTACTGGGAGAAGCCGATGTCTCTGCTCCACTCTGAGCTCTATGAGCTGCACTCTGCTGAGCTTGCTGTGGTTGTAATGGCTGGCTGGATTGGATCACGCTTCCAGAACTTGGACTGTACTGGGTGGTATTAGTAAGTTGCTGGACTGAATGAGCCCCACTCTGCGGGGTTTGCATTGACTGTAATGACTGGCTGGATTGAGTTGCACTTCCAGAGTCTGGACTGTGCTGAGCAATAACATGTCTCTGAACAGACTGAGCTGCACTGTGCTGGGCTTGCAATGGTTGGCTGGATTGGATCACGCTTCCAGAACTTGGACTGTACTGGGTGGTATTAGTAAGTTGCTGGACTGAATGAGCCCCACTCTGAGGGGTTCTTTGAGTTGCACTTCCAGTGTTTGGACTGTGCTGAGCGATAATAACATGTCTCTGAACAGACTGAGCTGCACTGTGCTGGGCTTGCTGGGCCTGCAATGGCTGGCTGGACTGAGAACTCTTTTGCTGAATAACATCTCCAGACTTCCTCTTATCAGTATTATTGGTACTTTTCATACAAACATTTCCACGTCTACTTACAGTCTCTGCAGATTGCTTCCCATTCCCAGAGCTCTGTCCTCCTGCTTTACCACCAACCACAGCTTCACCTGACAGTCCTTGTGTAGGCCGGAAAGCCTGGGACTCTCCTGAGAGAGATCCCCGCCCAGGGGAGCCCAACCCTGGGCTTGTACCAGACATCAGAGGAGCTCAGCACCACACAGACTTCAGCTGCTCCACAAGCAGCCACACCCTCTGCACAGTACTACTTCTCTTGTCCTGTATGTCGGGTGTAATTCTCGGTATCTGTTCTTATTCTGTATGTATGGACTCTGCACAGTACTACTTCTCTTGTCCTGTATGTCGGGTGTAATTCTCGGTATCTGTTCTTATTCTGTATGTATGGACTCTGCACAGTACTACTTCTCTTCTCCTGTATGTCGGGTGTAATTCTCGGTATCTGTTCTTATTCTGTATGTATGGACTCTGCACAGTACTACTTCTCTTCTCCTGTATGTCGGGTGTAATTCTCGGTATCTGTTCTTATTCTGTATGTATGGACTCTGCACAGTACTACTTCTCTTCTCCTGTATGTCGGGTGTAATTCTCGGTATCTGTTTTTTTTTTTTTGGTGAGGGTGATTTATGTCGAGGGGGCGGAGCTGACGTTCTCAGGGGCTCCACCTCCAGGCAGTGAATATTTCACATTCTTGTTCTATTTTCGGAGATGAATGTGATGGACGCGCGGCGCCTGCACTGCCCCCGGCGGACGGCTCGGATACAACTCCTGTGATGTGCAGATGAAGCTGATTCTGGAATATTAGAATCACCTTCAGATGTGATCAGTGGATGGATCAGGGGTGGGATTGGTCAGTGTTTTTGGCTGTAGGAGGGAACATTTCTCTGTTCTTGTAGTGATTGGCCCTCCCCTTGGGGTGAGTAGGACGAGGCTGCGGCCCTTGGGGAACACTAGGAAGTGTATTCTATAGTCAGGTTGGGTGAAGATCACTTTTTGTTATCTCCCGTGAAGGCGAAATGCATCAGCTGTCTGGACCACTGGTATGGCCAGGCGCCATCTTTATAATTGGTGGAGGCAGTTCCGGGACAAGACCATCCCGTGCCCAAAGATGCCAAACTGCCCCCACATTCAATTGCTTCTCCTGGGGGGCTCCTGCCCCTTCTGCCCCCCTTAGTCCCAGCCCTTGAGGGGGTGCCTTAGGGTGGTGTTTGAGATCATGCCAGATACCCCATGTGCCAGAGCAGGATTCACCTTGACCTCAGTGCCGCTCCTACCCCATCCTCTGTAACTGCCACAGCTGCGGGTGCTCATGTCTTCGGGATCGGCTCCTCCTCCTTACCCAGGTCAGCGCAATGTCACAGAGCCACACACCGCTACTTCTGAGAAGCCTAAAACCAACTTTATTATTCCAATAGAATAGAGGACACTCCACTTTGCACCTCTGGTCGATGCGTTTCGTCCCCTAATGGGGGCTTAATCATAGGGCTATGGTGAGGTGGTGAAACACGTCAGTCAGCGGGATTAATAAAGTTGGTTTTAAGCTTCTTGGAAATAGCAGTGTGTGGCCCCCCCATTACAGCACAGTATACGGGGCCCCAACACAGGCCATGTGGGCGTAATCCTGCTCCCTGTCCATGGTCAGCTCAGACTGTTTATATTATAGGGCCCTTCACATCATATGAGAAGCTTAATACCAACTTTTTTGTTCCAATACAATAGAGGACACTCCACCCTGCACCCCTGGTTGACGTGTTTCGTCCCCTACTGGCTCTTAATCATAGGGCTACAGTGAAGGGGTGAAATGCGTAAGTAATCTGGAACAACACAGTTGGTTTTAAGCTACTTTGAAGTGTGGCTCCATTACAGCACAGTATACGGGACCCCAACATAGGCCATCAAAACCAGCTCTGCTCTAGCCCCACCCCCCAGGAAAAGTCATTCATTCATTTATTCCTGTCTCTTCTGTATTTCAGGGATTGAACCCGGACACATCCCCGGCTCGGTGAATCTCCCCTTCGCCAGCTTCCTGACACCGGAAGGGTTACAGAAGCCACCTCACGAGATCCGCCGCCTGTTCGAGGAGAAGGGAGTGGACCTGAAGAAGCCGCTGGCAGCCACGTGTCGGCGAGGGGTGACCGCCTGTCACCTGGCGCTAGCCGCCTTCGTCCTGGGCAAGGAAGACACGGCCGTCTATGACGGATCTTGGTCCGAGTGGTTCCACCGGGCCAAACCCGAGCACAAAGTGTTCAACGGGAGGGGCCGAGCCTGAAAGACAATATGAAGGCTGACGCAGGAGGTGGGAGGGGCCATTTACCCAGAAGGGGTCATGTGACCACATGATATGTAGCTGGAATGACATTTTCTGGGATTGTAAATATTTACTGAACTTTTTTATGGTTAAAATAAAACAAACAAAAAACAAAAAACAACCAAAGAAATGACGAGACATTAACATATAAGCACCTAATATTGTCACGTGACCAATAATAAAATATAGAACTTTATCAGTGTACTTTGTGTATTTGTGAGACTTCCTGTAATAAAGACCGCTCACTGCTGCCCCTTCTTCGTGCAGGGGGACTGGTCTTGTCTCCACCCTCTCCTATAGTTTTCTATAGTGGGTGGAGCCTGCTGGGCCCTTCCCACAGCTCTACTCTATCTACTTATGCAGAGTGACTAGTCCTGCCTCCGCCCCCTCCTGTCGTTTTTCGTAGTGGGTGGAGCCTGTTAGGCCCCTCCCACAGCTCTTCAGGAGGACTGGTCTTGTTTCCGCCCCCTCCTGTAGTTTTCTGTAGTGGGTGGAGTCTACAGGGCCCCTCCCACATCTCTGCTCTCTCTCCCAGTGCAGGGGGACTGGTCTTGTCTCCGCCCCCTCCTGTACTTTTCTGTAGTGGGTGGAGCTTGTTGGGCCCCTCCCACAGCTCTGCTCCCTCCTTTTGTGCAGGAAGATTAGCCTTGTCTCCGCCCCCTGGTGTAGTTTGGGGTTGTGGGTGGAGCTTGTTGGGCCCCTCCCACATCTCTGCTCTCTCCTTTTATGCAGGGTGACTGGTCTTGTTTCCGCCCCTCCTGTAGTTTTCTGTAGTGGGTGGAGTCTACAGAGTCCCTCCCACATCTCTGCTCTCTCTCCTTGTGCAGGGGGACTGGTCTTGTCTCCGCCCGCTCCTGTAGTTTTCAGTAGTGGGTGGAGCTTGTTGGGCCCCTCCCACAGCTCTGCTCTATCTACTTGTGCAGGAGGATTAGTCTTGTCTCCGCCCCCTGCTGTAGTTTTCTGTAGTGGGTGAAGCTTGTTGGGCCCCTCCCACAGCTCTGCTCTATCTCCTTGTGCAGGAGGGTTAGTCTTGTCTCCGCCCCCTGCTGTAGTTTTCTGTAGTGGGTGGAGCTTGTTGGGCCCCTCCCACAGATCTGCTTTATCTCCTTGTGCAGGAGGGTTAGTCATGTCTCCGCCTTCTGCTGTAGTTTTCTGTAGTGGGTGGAGTTTTCAGGGCCCCTCCCTCTGCTTTCCGCCCAGGCTATGTACAGCACAGTGATGATGTCACCGCCACTTTTACAAGGTAATATCTGGGATTGTATTAGTTGCACAGAGTGAATTTCTCTATTCTGGGGGCTAATGATGAATGCTTTAAGGGCCCCGTTCAGACCGGTTCAAAGCCGCACCTCATCACTGCGATCTGCACTGCCGACTTCATACAACAGAAGTCTATGGAAGTCGCAATGAAACCGGCAAAAAGTAGAGCAGGATCCTTTTATTTCAAAGTTGAGCCGCAGCTATTGGAACAGTTCAATTCCTGACAATGGAGGGGGGGGCACTTGTCGTGCGATTTGGAACTGTCCGAACCCATGACAAATCGCACCCGGTGTGAACGGGGGCTAAATGAAAGGTTTGGTGGCCGCGCTTCCCCTTTAAGACTCTCTCTAGGATTAGGACGCTCGGTCTGGGTGGATTTGTGGTTTTGTCCAGAACGATAAAGTTTTGTCATTGGAATTTTTTTATTGCTGTTTATAACACTGGAGATTGTCGATCCAGAAAACATCTGTCTGCCTCCGGGGATCGGCGAGGAATATTTTCCATGTTAATTAAAGCTGAACTCCGACCAGATATAAAATGAGATCCAGTGCGGGCAAATTAGGGCAAATGCACTGCGTTTTGCGACCTGAATTTGGGGTGTTGTTAATTTTTCATTGCCTCCCACCGCAGAGCGCAGATGTAGTGCGTTTTGCACACGATTCGAGTTGCACGGCACGTTCCTGTGCGATTCAGATGCGGGCGTGGTGTGAACCGGCCCATATTTGTATTTTATGAACCCAGGGCAGCTTTAGTATCTGAATGTGACCCAGTGCCAGCCTCTTACATCCCCGGTACAGCAGAGCTCAGGCTGGGAGAGGTTCATGTGCTGACATAAAGCATGCTGATTGGAGGAGAGAGCAGAGTAAGATGAGCTCAGCAGTCCACTTCTCTTACCATCCAATCACAGGCTGGGGGAGGGGCAAGTCCTCTAAGCAGTGCCGAGACAAGATTATCCAGTGCCCAGGGCAAAGATGGCAAATTGCACCCCCCCAGTACGTGTGAGCTTATAGAGAGAAAGGGGAGAGAGAGCACACCCGGCACCCCTTCCCGACTCTCTCCACCTTTCCTTGCCACTTCCAGCGCTGGGCTGACAGAAGTAGTGATGCCGCTGTCACTACTCCTGTCAGCCTTATAGTAGAAGGAACTTGCAGTGCCCCCCAAGAGGAGGAGGAGGGGGAAGAGAGAGCACAGCCTGCACCTCTTCCCAGCTCTTTCCACCTCTCCTTGCCACTTCCAGCACTGGGCTGACAGAAGTAGTGATGCCGCTGTCACTACTCCTGTCAGCCTTATAGTAGAAGGAGCTTGCAGTGCCCCCCAAGGGGAGGAGGAAGAGGGGGAGAGAGAGCACAGCCCGCACCTCCTCCCGGCTCTTTCCACCTCTCCTTGCTGCTTCCAGCACTGGGCTGACAGAAGTAGTGATGCCATTGTCACTACTCCCGTCAGCCTTATAGTAGGAAGAATTTGTGGCGCCCCCATAACTACAATACACGCTGCGCCAAGGGCAGCCTCCCCTTCTGCCCACCCCTTGTCCCAGCCCTGCCTGTAAGTGTTACTTAAGGCTAAGTTCTACTTGTGTCAGGAACGCCAACAAAATCCTGTGTTTTCCTGACATGCACAGAGATGCGCTTCTATTTAGCAGATGCACAAGCAGTGTCATTAGTTGTTGATAGGGCCCCCAAGCAGCTGTAAACATGGTCCATTTTTGGAAAAGGATCAGGGAATTTTCTTCAGGGGTCAGGTGATCACAGGGGGGTCAGTAGGGGTCAGGTGATCACAGGGGGGTCATCAGGGGTCAGGTGATCATGGGGGGGTCATTAGGGGTCAGGTGATCACAGGGGGTCATCAGGGGTCAGGTGATCACACGGGGGGTCATCAGGGATCAGGTGATCACAGGGGGGTCATCAGGGGTCAGGTGATCACAGGGGGGTCATCAGGGGTCAGGTGATCATGGGGGGGTAATCAGGGATCAGGTGATCACAGGGGGGTCATCAGGGGTCAGGTGATCACACGGGGGGGTCATCAGGGATCAGGTGATCACAGGGGGGTCATCAGGGGTCAGGTGATCACACAGGGGGTCATCAGGGGTCAGGTGATTACAGGGGGGTCATCAGGGGTCAGGTGATTACAGGGGGGTCATCAGGGATCAGGTGATCACAGGGCAGTCATCAGGGGTCAGGTAATCACAGGGGGGTCATCAGGGGTCAGGTGATCACGGGGGGGTCATCAGGGGTCAGGTGATCACAGGGGGGTCATCAGGGGTCAGGTGATCATGGGGGGGTCATCAGGGATCAGGTGATCACAGGGGGGTCATCAGGGGTCAGGTGATCACACGGGGGTCATCAGGGATCAGGTGATCACAGGGGGGTCATCAGGGGTCAGGTGATCACACAGGGGGTCATCAGGGGTCAGGTGATTGCAGGGGGGTCATCAGGGGTCAGGTGATCATAGGGGGGTCATCAGGGATCAGGTGATCACAGGGCGGTCATCAGGGGTCAGGTAATCACAGGGGGGTCATCAGGGATCAGGTGATCACAGGGGGGTCATCAGGGGTCAGGTGATCACACGGGGGTCATCAGGGGTCAGGTGATCATGGGGGGGTCATCAGGGGTCAGGTGATCACAGGGGGGTCATCAGGGGTCAGGTGATCACACGGGGGGTCATCAGGGATCAGGTGATCACAGGGGGTCATCAGGGGTCAGGTGATCACAGGGGGGTCATCAGGGGTCAGGTGATCATGGTGGGGTCATCAGGGATCAGGTGATCACAGGGGGGTCATCAGGGGTCAGGTGATCACACGGGGGGTCATCAGGGATCAGGTGATCACAGGGGGGTCATCAGGGGTCAGGTGATCACACAGGGGGTCATCAGGGGTCAGGTGATCACAGGGGGGTCATCAGGGGTCAGGTGATCACACAGGGGGTCATCAGGGGTCAGGTGATTACAGGGGGGTCATCAGGGGTCAGGTGATTACAGGGGGGTCATCAGGGATCAGGTGATCACAGGGTGGTCATCAGGGGTCAGGTAATCACAGGGGGGTCATCAGGGGTCAGGTGATCACGGGGGGGTCATCAGGGGTCAGGTGATCACAGGGGGGTCATCAGGGGTCAGGTGATCATGGGGGGGTCATCAGGGATCAGGTGATCACAGGGGGGTCATCAGGGGTCAGGTGATCACACAGGGGGTCATCAGGGATCAGGTGATCACAGGGGGGTCATCAGGGGTCAGGTGATCACACAGGGGGTCATCAGGGGTCAGGTGATTGCAGGGGGGTCATCAGGGGTCAGGTGATCATAGGGGGGTCATCAGGGATCAGGTGATCACAGGGCGGTCATCAGGGGTCAGGTAATCACAGGGGGGTCATCAGGGGTCAGGTAATCACAGGGGGGTCATCAGGGATCAAGTGATCACAGGGGGGGTCATCAGGGGTCAGGTGATCACACGGGGGTCATCAGGGATCAGGTGATCACAGGGGGGTCATCAGGGGTCAGGTGATCACAGGTGGGTCAGTAGGGGTCAGGTGATCACAGGGGGGTCATCAGGGGTCAGGTGATCACAGGGGGGTCATCAGGGGTCAGGTGATCATGGGGGGGTCATCAGGGGTCAGGTGATCACAGGGGGGTCATCAGGGGTCAGGTGATCACACGGGGGGTCATCAGGGATCAGGTGATCACGGGGGGGTCTTCAGGGGTCAGGTGATCACAGGGGGGTCATCAGGGGTCAGGTGATCACACGGGGGGTCATCAGGGATCAGGTGATCACAGGGGGGTCATCAGGGGTCAGGTGATCACACGGGGGGTCATCAGGGATCAGGTGATCACAGGGGGGTCATCAGGGGTCAGGTGATCACACAGGGGGTCATCAGGGGTCAGGTGATTGCAGGGGGGTCATCAGGGGTCAGGTGATCATAGGGGGGTCATCAGGGATCAGGTGATCACAGGGCGGTCATCAGGGGTCAGGTGATCACGGGGGGGTCATCAGGGGTCAGGTGATCACGGGGGGGTCATCAGGGGTCAGGTGATCACAGGGGGGTCATCAGGGGTCAGGTGATCACATGGGGGATCATCAGGGGTCAGGTGATCACAGGGGGGGTCATCAGGTGTCAGGTGATCACAGGGGGGTATCAGGGGTCAGGTGATCTCAGGGGGTCATCAGGGATCAGGTGATCACAGGGGGGTCATCAGGGGTCAGGTGATCACAGGGGGGTCATCAGGGGTCAGGTGATCACAGGGGGGTCATCAGGGGTCAGGTAATCATGGGGGGGTCATCAGGGATCAGGTGATCACAGGGGGGTCATCAGGGATCAGGTGATCACAGGGGGGTCATCAGGGATCAGGTGATAACAGGGGGGGGTCATCAGGGGTCAGGTGATCACACGGGGGTCATCAGGGATCAGGTGATCACAGGGGGGTCATCAGGGGTCAGGTGATCACAGGGGGGGTCATCAGGGGTCAGGTGATCACAGGTGGGGTCATCGGGGTCAGGTGATCACAGGGGGGGTAATCAGGGGTCAGGTGATCTCAGGGGGGTCATCAGGGGTCAGGTGATCACAGGGGGTTCATAAGGGGTCAGGTGATCACAGGGGGGTCATCAGGGGTCAGGTGATTTCAGGGGGGTCATCAGGGGTCAGGTGATCACAGGGGGTTCATAAGGGGTCAGGTGATCACAGGGGGGGTCATCAGGGGTCAGGTGATCTCAGGGGGGTCATCAGGGGTCAGGTGAGCACAGGGGGGGTCATCGGGGTCACGTGATCACAGGGGGGTCATCAGGGGTCACGTGATCACAGGGGGTTCATAAGGGGTCAGGTGATCACAGGGGGGTCATCAGGGGTCAGGTGATCATAGGGGGGTCATCAGGGGTCACGTGATCACAGGGGGTTCATCAGGGATCAGGTGATCATAGGGGGGTCATCAGTGGTCAGGTGATCACAGGGGGGTCATCATGGTCAGGTGATCTCAGGGGGGTCATCAGGGGTCAGGTGATCACAGGGGGGTCATCAGGGGTCACGTGATCACAGGTGGGGTCATCGGGGTCAGGTGATCACAGGGGGGGTCATCAGGGGTCAGGTGATCTCAGGGGGGTCATCAGGGGTCAGGTGATCACAGGGGGGGTCATCGGGGTCACGTGATCACAGGGGGGGTCATCAGGGGTCACGTGATCACAGGGGGTTCATAAGGGGTCAGGTGATCACAGGGGGGGTCATCAGGGGTCAGGTGATCATAGGGGGGTCATCAGGGGTCACGTGATCACAGGGGGTTCATCAGGGATCAGGTGATCATAGGGGGGTCATCGGGGTCATGTGATCTCAGGGGGGTCATTAGGGTCAGGTAATCTCAGGGGGTCAGGTCATCGCTGAGGCTGATATCTCCTCTGTATAGGGGTCACCAGCGATGGGTTCTTTATTCAATCTTATGTAACTATGGACTTTGTACTGTATCAGGTCATGAGATGGACGGTGAGTCAGACCCATCAGATGATAAATAAATCTTGGTGTTTATATGATGAGATTCGGCTCGGCCTGAATCGGTATTCCGGCCCTCCGGCACAGACGGGCGAGTCTCTGAGCCGCTTCCACCCCGTTTGTTTTGGACTTTCTTCAATAGAAAAATGTCTGAATTCCAGATTTCTCCTCTGTTGTACTTGGCATCCCTGGACGGTATCATGAAATGGGGCAGAAATCTGACATCTGGAGGACGCCGCCCGATGGACCGCGATTTTCTGTCCTCAGTGCACCTGACAACCCGGGGAGTTCATACAAATATGGCAGCTAAAGATTTAGCTCAGTGAGTGTAAGCTCTTCTGTACAAAGACTGATGTGACTGTGGGGGAGGGGACATTAGAGTGTAAGCTCTTCTGTACAAAGACTGATGTGACTGTGGGGGGAGGGGACATTAGAGTGTAAGCTCTTCTGTACAAAGACTGATGTGACTGTGGGGGAGGGGACATTAGAGTGTAAGCTCTTCTGTACAGAGACTGATGTGACTGTGGGGGAGGGGACATTAGAGTGTAAGCTCTTCTGTACAGAGACTGATGTGACTGTGGGGAAGGGGACATTAGAGTGTAAGCTCCTCTGTATAGAGACTGATGTGTGAGGGAGGGGACATTAGAGTGTAAGCTCCTCTGTATAGAGACTGATGTGACTGTGGGGGAGGGGACATTAGAGTGTAAGCTCCTCTGTATAGAGACTGATGTGTGAGGGAGGGGACATTAGAGTGTAAGCTCCTCTGTATAGAGACTGATGTGACTGTGGGGGAGGGGACATTAGAGTGTAAGCTCCTCTGTATAGAGACTGATGTGACTGTGGGGGAGGGGACATTAGAGTGTAAGCTCCTCTGTACAGAGACTGATGTGACTGTGGGGGGGAGGGGACATTAGAGTGTAAGCTCCTCTGTATAGAGACTGATGTGACTGTGGGGGGAGGGGACATTAGAGTGTAAGCTCCTCTGTATAGAGACTGATGTGACTGTGGGGGGAGGGGACATTAGAGTGTAAGCTCCTCTGTACAGAGACTGATGTGACTGTGGGGGAGGGGACATTAGAGTGTAAGCTCCTCTGGTGCACAGACTGATGTGTGGGGGAGGGGACATTAGAGTGTAAGCTCCTCTGTACAGAGACTGATGTGACTGTGGGGGGAGGGGACATTAGAGTGTAAGCTCCTCTGTATAGAGACTGATGTGACTGTGGGGGGAGGGGACATTAGAGTGTAAGCTCCTCTGGTACAGAGACTGATGTGATTGGCTCAGTGTTCTCTGTACAGCGCTGCAGTATATGTCAGAGCTATATAAATGTATAATAATAATAGTGTGTGACTGTGGGGGAGGGGACATTAGAGTGTAAGCTCCTCTCCCTCTATATACAGACATTGGATATCGTGTCTCAGTGAAGGTCATCCGGTTCTCAGGCTGGTTTGGATGGGATCCCCCCATGCGGTCTCTCTCTCTCTCTCGGATTGCGGTCAGCAGTGTGTTGTGGGATTTTGTATCTATCATATTATTTGCTGACGGGTAGAATTTCTCGGTTTCTCGGTGATCTCAGTTCCGGCTCGAAGAATCTGCAATGACTTTTTACCTCTCCGGAAAGTTAACCTTTTCATCACCCCGGGACTGAGATCTGGGGAAGATTTGTTTCTGGGGAAGATTTGCAGGGGGGAGCACATTTGGTGTGGGGGCTCTTTGTCAAAGTGGGAGCCCTTCTGACTCTGCACGAAGAGAAAGTACACAGGACCTTGTTTACCCCTTCAGCTCTCCATCCACTCTGGAACAAGCCCTCTCTACCACTTCTTCTGACAGTTGTGTCCTCTTTCCTTCACCCCTCTTCTCCATCACACAGCTTTTATATAACTCCCTCACGTCTGTCCTCTCCTTATTACTGCACCCACCAACCACCGCTAATTCTAAATCCACAGACTAATAAAACCTCCAGGACACTGGAGGCCTTCATATAAATCACACTCCCATATAACCTCCCTCACCCTTCTTCACCTCCTAACCTTTGGAGATATATCCCCAAACCCTCAGCCTCCTTCATTTAACTGTACTCAACGCACCCATCACCCACCCCCCCTCTGGCAGCAGCCGCAATAGTTCCCATTCCTCTTCTACCCAAAGTCAGACTCCCCTTCTCTACCTCCCCGCTCTGTCTGTAACAAACTCACCTCTCTCCATGACCTCTTTATCGCTAACTCATTTCATCTACTCGCCATTAATGAAACCTTGCTTCATGACTCCGACACTACTTCTCCTGCTGCCCTCTCCCATGGTGGTCTTCTCTGGGCTCACTCCCCCAGACCCAGTGAATGCAAGGGAGATAGAGTGGGAACCCTTCTATGCCCACACAGTAGGTTCCAGCTACTTCACCCACCGCCCTCTCTGTCACTTTTCTCATTTGAGGCACACTGCATTCGTCTTTTCTCTCCAGTTTCTCTAAGGATAGCTGTGATCTACCGTTCCCCTGGACCGGTATCAACCTTTCTTGATGACTTCTCTGTCTGGCTTCCCTACTTTCTCTCTTCTGAAATCCCCACAATCATTCTCGGGGATTTCAAAATCCCTGTTAATACTAACACTACTACTATTTCCAAACTTCTAACCTCCTCCTTTGACCTGAAGCAATGGACTCACTCTGACGGCAATACCCTTGATCTTGTCTTCTCCCATCTATGCACTCCATACAACCGCTCCAACTTTCCCTTCCCTCTCTCTGATCACCACCTTATTAGTTTCACTCTTTCCTTCTCCTCCACCTCTTCTCCCCCCAACCGCTTAACAGCTACCATGGAAACCTTCGTCGACTCAACCCTTTTCTACTCTGCTACTGATCACCTCTATGACAAAATCGCACCCCTATCCTGCACCGACCTAACCAATTCTGTCTACAACAGCTCACTGTCAACCTCCCTAGACAAGCTTGCCCCCCCCCCCCTCACTACACACAGGTCACGTCCCCTACAACCTTCGCAAACAGATGACACTAGAAGTCTGAAAAAAACATAGCTGTGCTCTTAAGCACCTGTGGCATTAGACCACCTGTGGCATTAGACCAGGTCTCAGAAAGATTTTAACCTATACAAATCTGCCCTCCAAAAATACAATTCCTGCCTCCTCACTGCCAAGCAGACCTATTTTATCTCTCTCATTAACAACTTATCATCCCCTCCCTGTCATCTCTTCTCTACCTTCAACTCTCTACTTTGTCCTCCACCGCCTCCACCCACCAACTCACTCACTGCCCAGGAGATCGACAATCACTTCAAACAGAAGATACCCTCTCCACTTAACACTCCATGTCCACAGGTACAATTATTACTTCAATCTTTTAACTCCACCACTATGGACGAGGTTGCTGAATTTCTTGGTAACGTCCAGCTAACCACCTGCCCCCTGGACCCTGTTCCCTCAAAAATCCTACGATCACCCTCTGGCTCACCCTCTACACTCTCTAACTCACATCTTCAATCTTTCCCTCTCTTCTGGCATTTTCCCCAACTCTCTAAAACATGCTTTAGTCACCCCCATGCTTAAAATCCCCTTACTGGACCCCATCAATCTTAACAACCTGCACCCTGTCTCCCTGCTCCCCATTGTATCCAAACTCCTTGAATGTCTGGTCTACAACCAACTGAGCGACCACCTCGCTAGCAATAATCTTCTTGATCCCCTTCAGTCTGGATTTCGTCCTCAACACTCCACAGAAACTGCTCTCCTAAAAGCAACAAACGATCTACCAATGGCCATAACCAACATTATTTTGTACTCCTACCCCTGGACCTTTCTGCTGCCTTTGACACAGTGGATCACCTCCTTCTCCTCAAAAAACTCCACGCCTTTGGACTGTACTCTTCACTGGTTCTTTTCCTACTTATCCAACCACACCTTTAGCGTTACTTAAAATTATACTTCCTCCTCTCCTCTTCTTTCTCTGTTGGTGTCCTCCAAGGTTCTGTTCTTGGACCTTTTCTATTCTCAATCTCCTTCCTGGGTCAGCCTCCCACGGCTTCCAATACCACCTCTACTCTGAAGACACCCAAATCTATCTCTCTACCCCTCAGCTCACTCCTTTAATCTCCTCATGTATCACTAACTTACTAACAGACATATCAGTCTGGATGTCACACCACTTCCTCAAACTCAATCTATCCAAAACGGAGCTCATAATTTTCCCTCCCCTACGTGCCTCTGCCCCTGATATCCCTGTCAAGATCGATGACACAACTATCAGCCCATCCCCGCATGCCAAGGTGCTAGGTGTAATGCTGGACTCTGAACTATACTTTCAGCTCCACATCCAATCACTGTCCAAATCCTGCTGCCTCAACCTCCGCAACATCTCCGAAATACTCCCCTTCCTAACCAATCACACTACAAAGCTCCTAATTCACTCCCTGGTCATCTCTCTCCTCAACTACTGCAACTCACAACTGATGGACTTACCTTTACATAGGCTCCATCATGAATGCTGCTGCCAGGCTCATCCACCTTACCAACCGCTTAGCATCTGCTACCCGTCTCTGACAATCCCTTCACTAACCTACACTCAGTGTCCTCCACTCCTCTCTGCCAATCCCTCCACTGGCCTCCATTCAGTGTTCTCCACCCCCCTCTGCCAATCCCTCCACTGGTCTCCATTTAATGTCCTCCACCCTTCTCTGCCGATCCATCCACTGGTCTCCATTCAGTGTCCTCCACCCCTCTCTTCCGATTCCTCTACTGGTCTCCATTCAGTGTCCTCCACCCCTCTCTGCCGATCCCTCCACTGGCCTCCATTCAGTGTCCTCCACCCCTCTCTACCAATCCCTCCATGGACCTCCATTCAGTGTCCTCCATCCCTCTCTACCAATCCCTCCACTGATCTCCATTCAGTGTCCTCCACCCCTCTCTGCCAATCCCTCCACTGGTCTCCATTCAGTGTCCTCCGCCCCTCTCTACCAATCCCTCCACTGGTCTCCATTCAGTGTCCTCCACCCCTCTATACCAATCCCTCCATGGACCTCCATTCAGTGTCCTCCACCCCTCTCTACCAATCCCTCCACTGGCTTCCACTCACCCAATCAATTAATATCAAAACACTAACAATAAGTTACAAAGCTATCCACAATTCAGCCCCCAGCTACATCACTAACCTAGTCTCCAAATACCAACCTAATCGTTCTCTTCGTTCCCTTCGTTCCTCCCAAGACCTCTCAAGATTCCTATACATTGTGCTGGTGAGGACCAGGTTGCCCAACTCACCCCCCTTCTCCCTGGATAATAAAGATTCCTATACATTGTGCTGGTGAGGACCAGGTTGCCCAACTCACCCCCCTTCTCCCTGGATAATAAAGATTCCTATACATTGTGCTGGTGAGGACCAGGTTGCCCAACTCACCCCCCTTCTCCCTGGATAATAAAGATTCCTATACATTGTGCTGGTGAGGACCAGGTTCCCCAACTCTCCCCCCCTTCTCCCTGGATAATAAAGATTCCTATACATTGTGCTGGTGAGGACCAGGTTGCCCAACTCTCCCCCTTCTCCCTGGATAATAAAGATTCCTATACATTGTGCTGGTGAGGACCATGTCCCACCATGGATGATGTAGATTTTCACACATTGTGCTGGTTCAGGACCAGGTCCCTCCTGGATATTAATAGTTTCTCATACATGTTCCTGGTTGAAGACCAGGTTTATCCAGGATGGTTTAGATTCTCTTACATTGTGCTGGTAAGGTCCCCTTTTAGATAATATGGATTCTCATCCATTTAGTGTATCCGCCTTGGGGGATGATGTCTAATATCTAATATCTGAGTCCTAGGGGGGGCAGAGCTTATTCCTTCTGATGGTCCCAGGGAGGCGGGGCTTACTCCATCTAAAGGTCCCCAGGGGGGTGGAGCTTATTCCTTCTCATGGTCCCCAGGGGAGTGGAGTTTATTCCTTCTGATGGTCCCCGGGGGGGCGGGGCTTATTCCTTCTGATGGTCCCCAGGGAGGCGGGGCTTATTCCTTCTGATGGTCCTCAGGGGCGGGGCTTATTCCTTCTGATGGTCCCCAGGGACGGGGCTTATTCCTTCTGATGGTCCCCAGGGGGGCGGGGCTTATTCCTTCTGATGGTCCCCAGGGGGGCGGGGCTTATTCCTTCTGATGGTCACCAGGGGCAGGGCTTATTCCTTCTGATGGTCCCCAGGGGCGGAGCTTATTCCTTCTGATCATCCCCAGGGAGGTGGAGCATATTCCTTCTGATAGTCCCCAGGGGGTGGAGCTTATTCCTTCTGATGGCCCCCAGGGTGGTGGAGCTTTATTCCTTCTGGTGGTCCCCAGGGGGGTGGAGCTTATTCCTTCTGATGGTCTCCAGGGGGTGGAGCTTATTCCTTCTGTTGGTCCCGGGGGGCGGAGCTTATTCCTTCTGATGGTCCCCAGGGGGGTGGAGCTTATTCCTCCTGATGGTCCCCAGGGGGGGTGGAGCTTATTCCTTCTGATGGTCCATAGGGGGCGGAGCTTATTCCTTCTGATGGTCTCCAGGGGGTGGAGCTTATTCCTTCTGTTGGCCCCCAGGAGGGGCGGAGCTTATTCCTTCTGTTGGTCCCCCAGGGGGTGGAGCTTATTCCTTCTGTTGGTCTCCATGGGGTGGAGCTTATTTCTTCTGTTGGTCCCCATGGGGTGGAGTTTATTCCTTCTGTTGGTCCCCAGGGGGCGGAGCTTATTCCTTCTGTTGATCTCCAGGGGGTGGAGCTTATTCCTTCTGTTGATCTCCAGGGGGTGGAGCTTATTCCTTCTCTTGGTCCCCAAGGGGGCGGAGCTTATTCCTTCTGTTGGTCTCCAGGGGATGGAGCTTATTTCTTCTGTTGGTCCCCATGGGGTGGAGTTTATTCCTTCTGTTGGTCCCCAGGGGGCGGAGCTTATTCCTTCTGTTGATCTCCAGGGGGTAGAGCTTATTCCTTCTGTTGATCTCCAGGGGGTGGAGCTATTTCCTTCTGTTGGTCCCTACTAGGAGCTCCGTGCAAGTGCAAAATTTGGGTATTGCAGATGATTGACTTTTATATGTATATATGACATCTAGTGGTGTCTCTGGGGCACTACATCTGGTTTACTGTATGATTTTAGTTTCTTCCTCTGTCCTCCCCTCCTGGTATTGCTACCCTGTTTCCCCGAAAATAAGACCTAACGTGATTGTCGGTGATGGCTGCAATATAAGCCCTACCCCCCAAATAAGCCCTAGTTAAAGTCCTTGTAGGTCTTATTTTTAGGGTAGGGCTTATTTTCGGGGAAACAGGGTAGGTCTTATTTGGGGGGTAGGGCTTATATTGCAGCCATCACTGACAATCACGCTAGGTCTTATTTTCGGGGAAACAGGGTAGTTAGTTTAGTCCTAGTTAGACCCTCCCTCTTCCTTCCCCTCAGTCAGTGTCGGTGTTATTCGCAGAGGTGGGGTTTAGGAAAGTCATTGTCTTCTTACACTTCCAAAGACTGGAAAACATCCTCTGTGCTGCGATTATCGGAAGTAAAATGTCGTTGGATTCAACTTCTGTGTCTTATTGAAGAGTGACGCTGCCTGTGGATGGTGCCGATTCAGCAAGTGACCTTACTGTCCCTACAGACTGGATCTATGGAGGTGTGTCAATGTATAGAGGGGCCTTGGAAGGAGCTTTTCTCCTCCTGTGTGACCCTAAACTGGTAACCAGTAAAGGCTTTCAAGGTGTCGCCGATGGAGATTTGTAGGCACCGTAGTTTGGTGACATTCCCCCGGCAGATGTCATTTTACAGCGTGACGTGTTCGGTATCTACCTACTCATCTCTACATTTTCTTTTATGTTTAACCCCCTCAATACCGGGCACTCCCCTCCCCCTTCCTGCCCAGGACAATGTTCATCTTTCAGCGCTCTCACACTTTGAATGACAATTACGCGGTCATGTGACTCTGTACACGGAGGACATTCTTATCATTTTCTTCACACAAATAGAACTTTCTTTTGGTGATATTTAATCACAGCTACTAAAAAAAAAAGACCAAAAAATGTGAAAAAAATGATTCTTTTACTTCATTTCCGTCAGTAAATTTTGTAATTAAGTAATTTTTCTCCTTCACTGATAGGCGCTGATGAGGAGGCACTGATATGCCACACTGGTGGGCACTGCTAGATGGCACTGGTGGGCACTGATAGGCGGCATGGATAGGCGGTACTGATGGGCTCTGATAGGCATTGATAGGTTGTACAGATGGGCGACACTGATGGGCATTGATGGGTGGCACTGATGAGCATTGATGGGTGGCACTGATGGGCATTGATGGGTGGTACTGATGGGCATTGATGGGCATTGATGGGTGGTACTGATGGGCATTGATGGGCATTGATGGGTGGTACTGATGGGCATTGATGGGTGGTACTGATGGGCATTGATGGGTGGCATTGATGGGCATTGATGGGTGGCACTGATGGGCATTGCTGGGTGGTACTGATGGGCATTGTTGGGCATTGATGGGTGGTACTGATGGGCATTGATGGGCATTGATGGGTGGTACTGATGGGCACTGATGGGCATTGATGGGTGGTACTGATGGGCATTGATGGGCATTGATGGGTGGTACTGATGGGCACTGATGAGCATTGATGGGTGGCACTGATGGGCATTGATGGGTGGTACTGATGGGCATTGATGGGCATTGATGGGTGGTACTGATGGGCATTGATGGGCATTGATGGGTGGTACTGATGGGCATTGATGGGTGGCACTGATGGGCATTGATGGGTGGTACTGATGGGCACTGATGGGCATTGATGGGTGGTACTGATGGGCATTGATGGGTGGTACTGATGGGCATTGATGGGTGGCATTGATGGGCATTGATGGGTGGCACTGATGGGCATTGCTGGGTGGTACTGATGGGCATTGTTGGGCATTGATGGGTGGTACTGATGGGCATTGATGGGCATTGATGGGTGGTACTGATGGGCACTGATGGGCATTGATGGGTGGTACTGATGGGCATTGATGGGTGGCACTGATGGGCATTGATGGGTGGCACTGGTGGGCATTGATGGGTGGTACTGATGGGCATTGATGGGTGGTACTGATGGGCATTGATGGGCATTGATGGGTGGCACTGATGGGCATTGATGGGTGGTACTGATGGGCATTGATGGGCATTGATGGGTGGTACTGTTGGGCACTGATGGGCATTGATGGGTGGTACTGATGGGCATTGATGGGTGGTACTGATGGGCATTGATGGGTGGTACTGATGGGCATTGATGGGCAGCACTGATAGGTGGGACTGATAGCCAGCACTGACTGGCATCACTAATGGGCACTGATTGGTGGCACTTGTGGGCAGTGGTGGGCACTCATCGCTGGCACTGGTGTCGCTATTGTAATCAGTGCCCTGATTACATCCCTAGATATCCTCTTCCTCTGTGTGGAGATGCCGCCGATCGGCTCTCCTCTCCTCTCTCTGTCAGTGTGAGGCGAAGAGCCGATTACCGTCATCTCCGTGTTTCCATGTGGCTGGCTGTGATTGGACACCGCCGATCACATGGTTAACGAGCCGCGTCTCTTTGCAGAGATGGGGGTGGCGCCGTGTCCTGGGCCGTTCTGGGACGCCGTCATTTGGCGGTGGGCGGGTGGCAACCAGTGGCACAAATAATGGGGTATTATATTGTGTTTTTGTGTATTTTTTCCCAAAAATTTGAGTTTGAAAAACCGCTGTGCAAATACCGCGTGATGTAAGAATATGCAACACCCACCATTTTATTCTGTGTGGCCTCTGCTTAAAAAAAATATATATATATATAATGTTTGGGGGTTCTAAGTAGTTTTCTAGCAAAAAATGTTTTATCCATGTAGGAGAGCAATGTCAGAATTGGTTAAATAAACCCCCTGTATGGTCAGCTCCATCTAGTGGTCAAAATGTGGAATTGTTTTCTGAAATTCCTCAATGAGAAAACGATTCCGCATTCTGACCACTAGATGGCGCTGATGAGACAGGAATAAATCTCTTACAAAAATTACAGTGACTTTTCGCTCGGCTTGCCGTAGAGATTAATACACGTATCATTGGCTCCATCTTGTGGCCTAAATGCAGTCTAGTTTTCTCATGGAGGAATTTCAGAAAACGATGCCGCACCTCGGCCACTAGATGGCGCTGGCGATCCCGGCATCAATCGCTTACAAAAATTACGGTGACAATTCATTCCGCTTTTATGAATGCTTCTGACATTTCTGCAACCAATGTTTTATAGATGGACCCCCCCTTAAGGCTCGTACACGATATAAGAAAATCGGGCGAACATTTTCATCCGAGGAACAATCGTGCGAATTTCCGATAGTATGTACACAACTTTCGACAGCTGATTCTGACCTTCCAAATGAAAATCTCTGAAGGGACCGGAACGAACGATTTCCGCTTAATGTGCACGGTTTTCATACATTATTTTTGTGCAAGAAAAATCAGAAACTAAAGACCGTGCCTGATCTGAAAGAATAAACAACAAAAAAGCTTTTGCCATACGAGAATTTTTGTACCTTATTGCCTATCCCTGGTTCCGACTTGCTGTGAAACAACCAGGAAAATCAGAATAATCGTTCACCCAATTTTCCTATAATGTGTACCCCACTTTACATATTGCATGCAACATTTTTATCTGCCTGTGTGTGTCTAGCCAGCTAGAGTCTGGGTGAGGCCCTCTAGTGGCGGCCAGCGGTATTGCAGGCTGTGATGACTTTTACGGCATTGTCTTATCTGCCCAAAGGAAGCGCCCCTCTCCTTCCTTCTCCACCAAACTAAGTTCTCGCTTTGGTTAGTAAGTCGCGGTGGGTGTGACTCCTCCACATCTGGTGGCTGGACATGTACACTGCCGAGAAATGTGTTCGTTTTCGTTTCGTTCGGTTTTTTTTTTTTTTTTTTTTCGGGTCATTCGTTAGGATCGAATTGCGGAAATGTGTAAATTCGAAAATCCAGAAATTCGAAAATCCGGAAATTTGGAAATTCATAAATTCGAACATTCAGAAATTTGAAAATTCCAAAATTTGAAAATTTCGAAATCTGAAAATTCAGAAAATAAGAATGAAAATCCGAAAATTTCAAAAGAACGAAAATCTGAAAATTCAAATAATAACTAACAAATAATATATAGCTATTAAATGATAGATATTGGAATTTCCTTTCAAATTTGTCTGTTAGTGAGCGTAACAAATACAAATTTATCTGAAGTTGCGAATTATCCGAAAATAATGAATGCCGCATCTAAACCAATGGAATGGAATGAATGAATAATAATAAAATGTTTTTATTATTATTATTATATATTGTTATTAATTTATTGCATTCCATTCGTTTAGAAGCGGCATTCATTATTTTGGATTATTTGTAACTTCGGATAAATTTGTTTTCGTTGCGTTCAGCCAAATTTGAAAGGAAATTCCAATACCTATAATTTAATAATAATAAATTTAGTAATAGTTAAGTTGTTATTAGTTAGTTATTATTTCAGATTTTAGATTTTCAGATTTTTCTTCTTTTTTTTCGGATTTTCGTTCTTTTGAATTTTTCGATCTTATTTTCAGCTTTTCAAATTTCCGAATTTCCGAATTTATGAATTTTCAAATTTTCGAATTTTCGAATTTACGAATTTATGATTTTTCGAATATTCAAATTTACGAGTATTCGGAAACATTTGTTTAAAATTGGTTTAAAAAAAAGAAATTCGGAATAAAACGAACTGCACATGTCTATTGGTGGCAGTGGTGAGATATTGGGGTGCGCATGCTCGTTACAGTATTACTTGTGCCTAGATTGAAGAACTTTGGGTTCTGGCGACAGGTTCTTGCCCCTCCCCCCTCGCCCCCGTATCCTCTGTATCCCCCATGAGTGACAACAAGCCGGGTCATGACCAGCCCCCCCTCCCCCGAATGGTATCGGTGCCCCATACACTTGTTCTCCGTGCTGGCGGTCTAACGCTGGCAGTTTTTGGTGTGATCGTCCCGCTGTGTATAGTACAGTCAGTCATTGTATTAGAAAATAACAATGTATCAGCTTCACTGCAACACCCATTGTACAACGCTGCGGATTATGTCAGAGCCATATATATATTATAATATATTATATATCACTCCAGTATTGTGTCTCTTCCTATAGCTATATTCCTGCCTCTACACATACAGTACATATTATTATTATTATTCAGGATTTATATAGCACCAACAGTTGCCTCAGTTTGCACAGTTTGCAGTTTGCTCAGTTTGTGCAGTTTGCTCAGTTTGTGCAGTTTGCTCAGTTTGTACAGTTTGTACAGTTTGCTCAGTTTGTACAGTTTGCTCAGTTTGCTCAGTTTGTGCAGTTTGCTCAGTTTGTACAGTTTGTACAGTTTGCTCAGTTTGTACAGTTTGCTCAGTTTGTACAGTTTGCTCAGTTTGCTCAGTTTGTGCAGTTTGTACAGTTTGCTCAGTTTGTACAGTTTGCTCAGTTTGCTCAGTTTGTACAGTTTGTACAGTTTGCTCAGTTTGTACAGTTTGCTCAGTTTGCTCAGTTTGCTCAGTTTGTGCAGTTTGCTCAGTTTGTACAGTTTGCTCAGTTTGCTCAGTTTGTACAGTTTGCTCAGTTTGTACAGTTTGCTCAGTTTGCTCAGTTTGCTCAGTTTGCTCAGTTTGTACAGTTTGCAGTTTGCTCAGTTTGTACAGTTTGCTCAGTTTGCTCAGTTTGTACAGTTTGCAGTTTGCTCAGTTTGCTCAGTTTGTACAGTTTGCACAGTTTGCTCAGTTTGCTCAGTTTGCTCAGTTTGCTCAGTTTGTACAGTTTGCTCAGTTTGCTCAGTTTGCTCAGTTTGTACAGTTTGCTCAGTTTGTACAGTTTGCAGTTTACTCAGTTTGTACAGTTTGCAGTTTGCTCAGTTTGTACAGTTTGCTCAGTTTGTACAGTTTGCTCAGTTTGTACAGTTTGTACAGTTTGCAGTTTGCTCAGTTTGTACAGTTTGCTCAGTTTGTGCAGTTTGCTCAGTTTGCTCAGTTTGCTCAGTTTGTACAGTTTGCTCAGTTTGTACAGTTTGCAGTTTGCTCAGTTTGCTCAGTTTGTACAGTTTGCTCAGTTTGTACAGTTTGCAGTTTGCTCAGTTTGCTCAGTTTGCTCAGTTTGTACAGTTTGCAGTTTGCTCAGTTTGTACAGTTTGCAGTTTGGTCAGTTTGTACAGTTTGCAGTTTGCACAGTTTGCACAGTTTGCTCAGTTTGCTCAGTTTGCACAGTTTGCTCAGTTTGCTCAGTTTGCACAGTTTGTACAGTTTGCAGTTTGCTCAGTTTGTACAGTTTGCACAGTTTGCTCAGTTTGCTCAGTTTGTACAGTTTGCTCAGTTTGCTCAGTTTGCACAGTTTGCAGTTTGCTCAGTTTGCTCAGTTTGCTCAGTTTGTACAGTTTGCTCAGTTTGTACAGTTTGCAGTTTGCTCAGTTTGCTCAGTTTGTACAGTTTGCACAGTTTGCTCAGTTTGTACAGTTTGCAGTTTGCTCAGTTTGTACAGTTTGCACAGTTTGCTCAGTTTGCTCAGTTTGTGCAGTTTGCTCAGTTTGTACAGTTTGTACAGTTTGCAGTTTGCTCAGTTTGTACAGTTTGCAGTTTGCTCAGTTTGTACAGTTTGCTCAGTTTGTACAGTTTGCTCAGTTTGTACAGTTTGCTCAGTTTGTGCAGTTTGCTCAGTTTGCTCAGTTTGCTCAGTTTGTACAGTTTGCAGTTTGCTCAGTTTGCTCAGTTTGCTCAGTTTGTACAGTTTGCAGTTTGCTCAGTTTGTACAGTTTGCTCAGTTTGTACAGTTTGCTCAGTTTGTACAGTTTGTACAGTTTGCAGTTTGCTCAGTTTGTACAGTTTGCAGTTTGCTCAGTTTGTACAGTTTGCTCAGTTTGTGCAGTTTGCTCAGTTTGCTCAGTTTGCTCAGTTTGTACAGTTTGCTCAGTTTGTACAGTTTGCAGTTTGCTCAGTTTGCTCAGTTTGTACAGTTTGCAGTTTGGTCAGTTTGTACAGTTTGCAGTTTGCTCAGTTTGCTCAGTTTGCTCAGTTTGTACAGTTTGCAGTTTGCTCAGTTTGCTCAGTTTGCACAGTTTGCTCAGTTTGCTCAGTTTGTGCAGTTTGTGCAGTTTGCTCAGTTTGCTCAGTTTGCACAGTTTGTACAGTTTGCAGTTTGCTCAGTTTGTACAGTTTGCACAGTTTGCTCAGTTTGCTCAGTTTGTACAGTTTGCTCAGTTTGTACAGTTTGCTCAGTTTGCTCAGTTTGCACAGTTTGCAGTTTGCTCAGTTTGCTCAGCTTGCTCAGTTTGTACAGTTTGCTCAGTTTGTACAGTTTGCAGTTTGCTCAGTTTGCTCAGTTTGTACAGTTTGCACAGTTTGCTCAGTTTGTACAGTTTGCAGTTTGCTCAGTTTGCTCAGTTTGTACAGTTTGCACAGTTTGCTCAGTTTGTGCAGTTTGCTCAGTTTGTACAGTTTGTACAGTTTGCAGTTTGCTCAGTTTGTACAGTTTGCAGTTTGCTCAGTTTGTACAGTTTGCTCAGTTTGTACAGTTTGCTCAGTTTGTACAGTTTGCTCAGTTTGTACAGTTTGCAGTTTGCTCAGTTTGTACAGTTTGCAGTTTGCTCAGTTTGCTCAGTTTGCTCAGTTTGTACAGTTTGCAGTTTGCTCAGTTTGCTCAGTTTGCACAGTTTGCTCAGTTTGCTCAGTTTGCTCAGTTTGCACAGTTTGCTCAGTTTGCGCAGTTTGCAGTTTGCTCAGTTTTCTCAGTTTGCTCAGTTTGCTCAGTTTGCGCAGTTTGCGCAGTTTGCTCAGTTTTTTCAGTTTGCACAGTTTGCTCAGTTGCCTCAGTTTGTACAGTTTGCAGTTTGCGCAGTTTGCACAGTTTGCTCAGTTTGCACAGCACTTTACAAACAGAACAC
The DNA here is from genome assembly GCF_042186555.1 of Aquarana catesbeiana. NCBI lineage: Eukaryota > Metazoa > Chordata > Amphibia > Anura > Ranidae > Aquarana > Aquarana catesbeiana. The sequence goes on along the minus strand of NC_133328.1, from coordinate 650,891,757 downwards.
ATCGCAGCGCCCCCCAGTGGAGAGATATCATGAAGAACATAGCGAAGAGCTCCGCTCGGAAAATGTTTAATTTGAAGCAGATTTTTTGCTGTGTTTTCCAGGTCCAGTCACATGCGGGGAGTGACTCCGGATCTGTGTGTCAGTACGGGGTCAGCCAGTCCCTCCGGCAGATGGTCCATTATACGGTGAGTCAGTCTGAATCACTTCTCCATCCAACATCACCAAGAAAAGTCTGCAGAGACCTCCGAGGAGCTTCACCGGGCAGAGCAGGAGCAGATCTGGATGTGATTGAGGGATTAAGAATACCCTACAGAGGAGACGAGACGGGACGTGTGCTGGACCCTGAGGTGGGAGATACTCTATAAGGGGCACTATACATATATATGGGAGAAGATATTCTATACTGACCCCCCCAAGACAGCCAGAGAGAGGAGAATATACTGTATACCCAATGATAACCTCTCAGAAGGACCACAGAGAAGATAACACCATATATAATCTATACTGGACCTCAAGGAGGGATACGAAGAAGATACCAACCTATAGAGTCTATGCTGGACTCTCAGAGGAAAAGCAGAGAAGATAGTACCCTATATAATCTATACTGGACTTCAAAGGAGGGACACAGAGAAGGTAACACTCTATATAATCTAAACTGAACCTATAGGAGGAGATAACACCCTATATAAGCTTAAAGGACCTGTAGGAGGGATACAGTGAAAGTAACACCCTATATAATTTATAGTGGATCTATAGGAGGGATATGGAGAAAGTAATACACTATATAAGCTATAGTGGATCTATAGGAGGAGACAACACCCTATATAAGTTATACTGGACCTATAGGAGGGATACAGAGAAAGTAATACCCTATGTAATCTACAGTGGACTTATAGGACATATATGGAGAAGGTAACACCCTATATAACCTTTGCTGGACCTATAGGAGGAGATAACACCCTATATAAGTTATACTGGTCCTATAGGAGGAGATAAGACCCTATATAAGTTATACTGGTCCTATAGTAGGGATTCGGAGAAGGTAACACCCTATATAACTTATACTGGACCTATAGGAGGGATTCAGAGAAGGTAACACCCTATATAAGTTATACTGGACCTATAGGAGGGATTCAGAGAAGGTAACACCCTATATAACTTATACTGGACCTATAGGAGGGATTTGGAGAAGGTAACACCCTATATAAGTTATACTGGACCTATAGGAGGCATTCAGAGAAGGTAACACCCTATATAAATTATACTGGACCTATAAAAGGGATTCGGAGAAGGTAACACCCTATATAATCTATGCTGGACCTATAGGAGGAGCTCAGAAGGATTTTCAGCTGGCAGGGCAGTCTGGTCACCCCTGCACCACATTTCTGGGTTGCCAAAGGTCCGTCTGTATATCCCGAGTGTCCTGACAACTCCAACACAACATTTCCGACTTCCAGAGAGACAACAGACAAGACGAGGATCCAGTGAGAAGAGACCCTCCGTCTGGTAATACCCCCCCAATATACAGACCACAGAGCCCCCATTATATAACCTATAGCTCCACATAGGAATATCAGCCCCATCATCTGCTAACAACTAGGTGTAGGGGGGGGGGGGTGATTAAAGAATATTATGGGGAATACCAAACCCTCCATTTACAGACTACAGGCCCCTATTATATAACCTATAGCACCAGGGCAAGAATATATTGTCTGTTGGGGGGGTTGGGGGGGGGGGGTGTGAGGAATATTATGGGGATCTATAATCCCCCCCCCCCAATATGTAGACTACGTAGTTACTATTATATAATCTATAGAACCATGACAGGATTATATAGTCTGCTGGGGGAGGGGAGGTGAAGAATTTTATGGGGGGGGGGGATATTTCGGATAATATATTATAGATGAGTGATGTTCCTATGTTGGCCTTTTCTGGATCTCATCCTTCCCTCCAAGTTTCTCCACCTTGTTACTGTTGGATTATTTCTTCTCGGATAACCAGTGTCAGGATCATTTATTATATTATCACTGGGGGCAGCAACAGTGCAGTCCTTGTCTACAGCAACCAATCAAATCCCTATTTTTACTTCCCATTAAGGAATAAAAATGAAACCTGATTGGCTGGTAAAGGCTCCACTTTTGCTCCATTTTTCTTTCTTCCACTTTCAGCATTCTGTGGTCAGACGTGGCCGGATTCCCATTTATTAATAATGATACAGAGGGAAGGAATCCAAAATCATGTTTGGAAAATGTCAGCAGTGATCCATTCTTCTCTCTTGTGTGTCATATACAATGTGTGGGATCTCATGGGATTCTCTATATACAGTTTCTAATATTGAAAAGTGAGAAGGATCTGGGGGTCCCAGTATCATAGTAGATGAAAGGCTCAGCAATAGCATGCAATGCCAAGCTACAGCAAGCAAAGCTGGCAGAAAATTAGTATGCATCAAAAAGGAGACTTACTCCAGAGACCTCAGTTATGGGGGATGGAGGACCTCAGTTATGGGGGATGGAGGAGCTTAGTTATGGGGGGATAAAGGAGCTTAGTTATGGGGGGATGGAGGACCTCTGTTATGGGGGATGGGGTGCCTCACTTATGGGGGATGGAGGACCTCAGTTATGAAGGCTGGAAGACCTCAGTTATGGGGGATGGAGGACCTCAATTATGGGGGCTGGAGGATCTCATTTTTGGGGGCTAGAAGGCCTCAGTTATGGGGGACGGGGGGCCTCACTTATGGGGGATGGAGGACCTCAGTTTTGAAGGCTGGAAGACCTCAGTTATGGGGGATGGAGGACCTCAATTATGGGGGCTGGAAGACCTCATTTATGGGGGCTAGAAGACCTCAGTGGGGGCCTCAGTTATGAAGGAGGGAGAACCTCAGTTATGGATGCTGGAGGACTTCAGTTATGGGGATGAGGACCTCGGTTATGAGGGCTGGAAGACCTCAGTTATGGGGGAGCTCAGTTATGAGGGCTGGAAGACCTCAGTTATGGGGGGCTGGAAGACCTCAGTTATCAGGAGTGGAGGACCCCAGTTATGAGGGATGGAGGAACTCGGTTATGGGTGCTAGAAGACCTCCTTTATAAGGGATGGAGGACCTCAGTTATGAGGGATTGAGGACCTTAATTATGAATGCTAGAGGACCTCAGTTATCAGGGTTGGAGGAACTCAGTTATGGGGAATGGAAGACCTCAGTTATGCGGGATGAAGGACCTCAGTTATGGAAGCTGGTATGGCTCCCCGGAGTTCAGTTCTCAGCCCACACTGACCCTGCCCAGATCTCAGTCACATGGTCATTGGATATTCATATATCTGACTTAGCCTGTCTCCACCCAGAATCTCTGTATTCTCTATATATATCAGAATTCTACTGAAGGTTTCTATTCATCTGGTCTGTTCCAGGTATCTGACACTCTGAAGTATTGTAGGGATCATTTATTGTAGGGATCGCCGACCATCCTGTCCAGGACAATCCAGGGAGCAGACAGGTGAGAGATCATTTCATGGTGTGCCAGTCAACCTGTGACCCTAGGGCCACATGTAACCCTTTCGTGTTTATGTGCAGTTGAAGCCCAACAGTCTGTAGTTGGAGCACTGATGTGTAATGGGCTATAAGCACTGATCCCTACTAGGGAGCAGACAGGCGAGAGATCATTTCATGGTGTGCCGGTCAACCTGTGACCCTAGGGCCACATGTAACCCTTTCGTGTTTATGTGCAGTTGAAGCCCAACAGTCTGTAGTTGGAGCATTGATGTGTAATGGGCTGTAAGCACTGATCCCTACTAGTGCTATGTAACATGACCCCAGTCTGCAGCACATCCACATCTTCAACCAAACCTTCAACATATCCACATTCTCCAACCAAATCTGTAACTTATCCACAGTACCCAACCAAACCTTCAACATATACACAGTCTCCAACCAAACCTTTAACATCCCACAGTCTCCAACCAAACCTTCAACATCCCACAGTCTCCAACCAAACCTTCGACATTCCACAGTCTCCAACCCACCCTTCAACATGTCCATAGTCTCCAACCAAATCTGTAACTTATCCACAGTACCCAACCAAACCTTCAGCATATACACAATCTCCAACCAAACCTTTAACATTCCACAGTCTCCAACCAAATCTGTAACTTATCCACAGTACCCAACCAAACCATCAACATATACACATTCTCCAACCAAACCTTCAACATTCCACAGTCTCCAACCAAACCTTCAATATTCCACAGTCTCCAACCAAACCTTCAATATTCCACAGTCTCCAACCAAACCTTCAACATTCCACAGTCTCCAACCAAACCTTTAACATTCCATAGTCTCCAACCAAATCTGTAACTTATCCACAGTACCCAACCAAACCATCAACATATACACAGTCTCCAACCAAACCTTCAACATTCCACAGTCTCCAACCAAACCTTCAACATTCCACAGTCTCCAACCAAACCTTCAACATTCCACAGTCTCCAACCAAACCTTCAACATTCCACAGTCTCCAACCAAACCTTCAACATTCCACAGTCTCCAACCAAACCTTCAACATTCCACAGTCTCCAACCAAACCTTCGACATATCCACAGTCTCCAACCAAACCTTCAACATTCCACAGTCTCCAACCAAATCTGTAACTTATCCACAGTCTCCAACCAAACCTTCAACATTCCACAGTCTCCAACCAAACCTTCAACATATCCACAGTCTCCAACCAAACCTTCAACATATCCACAGGCACCAACCAAATCTGTAACATATCTGCAGTCCCCAACCAAACCATCAACATATCCACAGTCTCCAACCAAACCTAAAGCACATCCACAGTCTCTAACCAAACCTTCAACATTCCACAGTCTCCAACCAAACCTGCAGCATGGCCACAGTCTCTGACCATCATTATCTATAGTATGTGTGTCTTCTCTAGCATTACATATACTGAGTATTATGTGTGGCCCTTTGGTGGTGCCAGGGACCACCGTTGAGTGGACTGTGCCTTATAGATTGGCAACCACTGATCTAATATATATAGAATTTTAATATTTTATTTATCCTGAGAACTCCTGGAACAGATGTAGCTGGAAGGACACAACAATCGTCCATTCATCACACACGGGGGGGGGCCTATCCTGCCTTCTCAGCAGAATGTTGATGGTCTTCGTCCAGCCGGATCTCACCTGGCCATAGGAAGTGGTCGGGGTGACATATCAGCGATCTGTAATAAACAGGAAATTTCCTGGACAAGTGACGCTTTCTGATTCACAGACATTTCTAAACGCTGAATATAAGTCAAATATTTCAACATTCGGCCGTCAGCAAATTCCTCCAAAATCCGACTAACCAAAAACATACAGGAGGTAGCAGGCTCATTACAGGTCCCGGCCAAATATAACTTTGTGTATGTTATAAAACCGCAGAGACGGGAGAGACGGGAACCAGAGAGAGGAGAAAACATCTCCAGAACGATCGAGGAGAGAATAACAGAACCGAGCGAGAAGCGACATTCAGATATGTATGGAGAGGAGAACGATCAAGGAGAGAAGTATTGTCCATGGGGTCACCAGGAGTCAACATAAATATTAAAATAATAATGATATTAATGTATACGTAGAAGACTACGAAAAATAATAATAATTATGTAGAAGACCATCAATAAAATAATAATAACAATAACAGCAACAATAATAATAAAAGACAAGGACCAAAAAAATAATAATGTACATGTAGAAGACCATAAAACATAATAATAATAATAATAATAATATGTAGAGCACAATGATACTTCCCTACTGTGTATATAATGAGCTCTGCTGGCAATTGAGGATAAAATCCACTTTTTTTGGTACAAATAAACCCGAGATCAATGTATAGAAATGTCACTTTTAAGTTGTTATACAGAGCCTTGAAAAAGTATTCATACCCCTTGAAGTTTTCCACATTTTGTCATGTTACAACCAAAAATGTAAATGTATTTTATTGGGATTTTATGTGATTGACCAACACAAAGTGGCACATAATTGTGAAGTGGAAGGAAAATGATAAATGATACAAATAAATGTGAAAAGTGTGGGGGGGGGGCATTTGTATTCAGCCCCCTTTACTCTGATACCCCCAACTAAAATCTAGAGGAACCAATTCCCTTCAGAAGTCACCTAATTAGTAAATAGAGTCCACCTGTGTGTCATTTAATCTCAGTATAAATACAGCTGTTCTGTGAAGCCCTCAGAGGTTTGTTAGAGAACCTTAGTGAACAAACAGCATCATGAAGGCCAAGGAACACACCAGACAGGTCAGGGATAAAGTTGTGGAGAAGTATAAAGCAGGGTTAGGTTAGAAAAAAATCTCCCAAGCTTTGAACATCTCACGGAGCTCTGTTCAATCCATCATCGGAAAATGGAAAGAGTATGGCACAACTGCAAACCTACCAAGACATGGCCGTCCACCTAAACTGACCGGCCGGGCAAGGAGAGCATTCATCAGAGAAGAGCCAAGAGGTCCATGGTAACTCTGGAGGAGCTGCAGAGATCCACAGCTCAGGTGGGAGAATCTGTCCACAGGACAACTATTAGTCATGTTCTCCACAAATCTGCCCTTTATGGAAGAGTGACAAGAAGAAAGACATTGGAGAAAGAAAGTCATAAGAAGTCCTGTTTGTAGTTTGTGAGAAGCCATGTGGAGGACACAGCAAACATGTGGAAGAAGGTGATCTGGTCACATGAGACCAAAATTCAACTTTATGGTCTAAAAGTAAAACGCTATGTGTGGGAAAAACTAACACTGCCCATCACCCTGAACACACCATCCCCACCGTGAAACATGGTGGTGGCAGCATCATGTGGTGGGGATGCTTTTCTTCAGCAGGGACAGGGAAGCTGGTCAGAGTTGATGGGAAGATGGATGGAGACAAATACAGGACAATCTTAGAAGAAAACCTGTTAGAGTCTACAAAATACTTGAGACTGGGGCGGAGGTTCACCTTCCAGCAGGACAACGACCCGAAACATCCAGCCAGAGCTACAATGGAATGGTTTAGATCAAAGCATATTCATGTGTTAGAATGGCCCAGTCACAGTCCAGACCTAAATCACATTGAGAATCTGTGGCAAGACTTGAAAATTGCTGTTCACAGACGTTCTCCATCCAATCTGACAGAGCTTGAGATATTTTACAAAGAAGAATGGGCAGAAATGTCCTCTCTAGATGTGCAAAGCTGGTAGAGACATCCCCAAAAAGACTTGTAGAGAAAGGGGGTTCTACAAAGTATTGGCTCCGGGGGGCGCCATACAAATGCCCCTCCCCCACACTTTTCACATATTTATTTGTATCATTTATCATTTTCCTTCCACTTCACAATTATGTGACACTTTGTGTTGGTCTATCACATAAAATCCCAATAAAATACATTTACGTTTTTGGTTGTAACATGAGAAAATGTGGGGAATTTCAAGGGGTATGAATACTTTTTCAAGGCACTGTATATATTTTATATATCAACTAAGAGAACAAAAAAAATTGTAAATAAAATCTTTTAATGATATATTTAAAATGATAAATAACATCTCTCAGTCTTCCTTAGTAATACATGTAGAGGATATCTATCCTTTCCTCACATTCCCGGTCAGGAAACGTTTCCATGGACTGTACATTGTAACGTTGTAGCGAGTCACAAGGTGCGAGGCGGCAGCAGAGGCTGATCTGTGTCAGACATTTGTGAACACAGCCAGGATGACTCCTGGGTGATGCCCGAACAAGGGTGGAGCCGTCCTTCAGGGAGAGAAAAGCAGACGAGGTTTGTTAGAGGAAGTAATTTTCATACTGTATCTCTGCAAAACGAGTTTGTTGGGATGACTTTGCTGCCCCCTATTACTGGCACATGGGTACATGTCACATGGCAAAGCCCAGGACGGGATGGAGGAGGGGGTGATAGCACTGATGATTGTGAGGTCTTGCTCATCTCTTTGCGGGGGGGATCAGGACCGGGACAAGGGGTGGGTAGGAGGGGCGGCTGCCCTGGGTGCAATGGTTTATTGCAGGGATGGGGGGGGGGGCAACCTAACCCTAAAGGAAGGGGGAGGGGTGCAGTTTGGCATCTTTGCCCTGGGCGCTGAATGACCTAGTACCAGCACTGCGGGGGAGGGGGAGGAGACACATAATTATCCAACATTTCAGTCCTGGTGTTAATGTATAGCCCTCCTCAGGAGGTGGTCCCTCTCAGACCCAGCCCACTTAAAGGAGTGGCCCCGCCCAGGCCCCACCTCTAATTATATGGGGACCACCCATGCAGAGCCCCTGATCCCTCTAGTAAATGCCTTATGGAATGAATGCTCATGTTGGGGTGACCCTGCGATCCCCCACAGCATGAGGTCTGTCCCAGCATCAGGACAATCGTCATCTATGGGAACGAGGGCAGAATTATTACCCCTATGCTGGGGGAGGACAATCTTCATCATGGCGGTCCGCAGGTTTCTGGGCGGGGGAGGGGTGTGCAGATAGCCGGATTCCGGTGATCATCTCCTTTATATTTCCTCCGTCTTTTCTCTGAGCGCGGTGCGGGCGGAGAGTCTTGGCCGGCGTTCCGGTTATATGAACCACAATTGGCTCTATTCCGAGAGTCCGTCCCGGATATTCCCAGCCGGAAATATTTGTGGATGAAATCCTCCAATTACAAAGATTTCTGAGGACTGGAGGCAATTCCTTCCATCCTGAGAGACAAAGACATTTAATTTCTGTGACTCCCCATGAGGACCCCTCACTCCCCCTCCCCCGTCTCCTGCCCACCCCCCATCACTGACATCAACCCCCCATCACTGACATCAACCCCCCCCTCCCCCCGTCACCTGCACCCCCCATCACCTGCCCCCCCCACCACTGATATCACTGAAGCTCTGCTTATTATCCCCGGTATTATTTCAATCTCTGGTTCCCCTCCCCCCTACATAATAATGACATTTTTTAATAAAATCTTCGAATTTGCATTAAATATCTTATTTTAGATGTTATCACTGGATCTCTGTGCTTCTCTGTACAATGCAGGCAGATGATGGTTGGTGGGAGGGGCCAGCAGGGGGCGGTACATACAGCGCCTGGAAAAAGTATTCATACCCCTTGAAATTCCCCACATTTTGTTACAACCAAAAACATAAATGTATTTTATTGGGATTTTATGTGATAGACCAACACAAAGTGTCACATAATTGTGAAGTGGAAGGAAAATGATAAATGATACAAATAAATATGTGAAAAGTGTGGGGGGGGGGGCATTTGTATGGCGCCCCCCGGAGTCAATACTTTGTAGAACCCCCTTTCTCTACAAGTCTTTTTGGGGATGTCTCTACCAGCTTTGCACATCTAGAGAGGACATTTCTGCCCATTCTTCTTTGTAAAATATCTCAAGCTCTGTCAGATTGGATGGAGAGCGTCTGTGAACAGCAATTTTCAAGTCTTGCCACAGATTCTCAATGTGATTTAGGTCTGGACTGTGACTGGGCCATTCTAACACATGAATATGCTTTGATCTAAACCATTCCATTGTAGCTCTGGCTGGATGTTTCGGGTCGTTGTCCTGCTGGAAGGTGAACCTCCGCCCCGGTCTCAAGTCTTTTGTAGACTCTAACAGGTTTTCTTCTAAGATTGTCCTGTATTTGTCTCCATCCATCTTCCCATCAACTCTGACCAGCTTCCCTGTCCCTGCTGAAGAAAACCATCCCCACCACATGATGCTGCCACCACCATGTTTCACGGTGGGGATGGTGTGTTCAGGGTGATGTACAGTGTTAGTTTTCCCCACACATAGCGTTTTACTTTTAGGCCATAAAGTTGAATTTTGGTCTCATGTGACCAGATCACCTTCTTCCACATGTTTGCTGTGTCCTCCACATGGCTTCTCACAAACTACAAACAGGACTTCTTATGACTTTCTTTCACCAATGTCTTTCTTCTTGTCACTCTTCCATAAAGGGCAGATTTGTGGAGAACACGACTAATAGTTGTCCTGTGGACAGATTCTCCCACCTGAGCTGTGGATCTCTGCAGCTCCTCCAGAGTTACCATGGACCTCTTGGCTCTTCTCTGATGAATGCTCTCCTTGCCCGGCCGGTCAGTTTAGGTGGACGGCCATGTCTTGGTAGGTTTGCAGTTGTGCCATACTCTTTCCATTTTCTGATGATGGATTGAACAGAGCTCCGTGAGATGGTCAAAGCTTGGGAGATTTTTATTATAACCTAACCCTGCTTTATACTTCTCCACAACTTTATCCCTGACCTGTCTGGTGTGTTCCTTGGCCTTCATGATGCTGTTTGTTCACTAAGGCTCTCTAACAAACCTCTGAGGGCTTCACAGAACAGCTGTATTTATACTGAGATTAAATTACACACAGGTGGACTCTATTTAATAATAAGGTGACTTCCAAAGGCAATTGGTTCCACTAGATTTTAGTTAGGGGTATCAAAGTAAAGGGGGCTGAATACAAATGCCCCTCCCCCCCCACACTTTTCACATATTTATTTGTATCATTTATCATTTTCCTTCCACTTTACAATTATGTGACACTTTGTGTTGGTCTATCACATAAAATCCTAATAAAATACATTTACATTTTTTGGATGTAACATGAGAAAATGTGGGAAGATTTCAAGGGGTATGAATACTTTTTCAAGGCACTGTAGCTTCCTGAAATCATCACTGACTCCTCCCAAGAGGAAACTCCTCTGAAGAGCCATGATGTAAGCAGTGGGAGGAGTTATGAAAATACAAAATGCCTTGATGGGTGGGTATCAGTCTGGAGAAGTGGGCGTTCCCAGACAGGCTGTATTTGCATAGGTAACGCCCACATTTGTGACGCTGAGCCTCCATGAAGTGCCAGGACCGGGTCACCTGGAGCTCGGGGCGAACATTACAAACTGCACCCCCCCCCAGATGTATGAAAATGATGTGTCAGCATGCTTACCCCCTAAGGATAAATCCCCCCTCCTGCCAGGACAAATCCACCCCCATGCTGAAATCCCCCCTCCCAGTACAAATCTTTTCTCCTCCCCCATGCCCCCTCCCATGTCAAACCCCCTCTCTCTATTCAATTCCCCCCTTCCCAAAAATAAATGAATCTCTCCTCATAGCACAATTTCTCTACCCCTCAAATCTTAAAATACTCATTCTCTCCTCCCAACACAAATCCCCCCCCCCCAAAAAAAAGATTTCCCCTCCTAGTACCAACCCCCTCCCCCTTCTACCATATCACCACTTCTAGGACAAACACCCCAAATCCCCCCTCCTAGCACAAATCCTCTTCCCCTCCATCTGGCCTCCCATCACAAATCCCCCAAATCACCTTTCCTAGCACCCCCTTCCCAAATTTCCCATTCTACAACAATTCTTACCCCCTGCTGTCCCCCAAATTCCCCCACCCAACACAAATCCCCCCCCAACATGTTTCCCCTCCTAGCACAAATATGCCCTGATCATCCCTACTACTAGTATAACCCCCACCCCCCCTCTACCATATCACCACTTCTAGGACAAACACCCCAGATCCCCTCCCAGCACAAATCTTCTTGTCCCATCCCCCCTCCCAACACTAATCCCCCCAACAATTCTGCCCTCCAACTTCCCCCACCCAACACAAATCTCCTCACCCCCAAACTGTTCATGGTGCCCCCCCACCTCACATAATATCACTGTGCCCAGGGCAGCCGCCCCTCCTGCCCACCCCTTGTCCCAGGCCCTGCCTCCATGATTGAAAAGAACTGAAATCCATCGAAAGGAGCTGGCTGGGGAGGAAAGAAATAGATGATGCTGGGCGTCCTCCAGCCTGGAAATGAGGTGGACTCTGTCTGACTTTCAGCTTCTAATGCACATAGTGAGACGCCCATAAATAAAATACTTCACCCCTCCCCCCCCACAGGCACCTTTCCAGATGATGTAGAATACAACGCTGGTAGAGACGAGTACTCACCAGAATTTAGGGTCCCCTCAGGATCTCTCCCCTCCCCCATGTCCCGGCTGTGATCACCGCTCCCCCTTGCTCTGGTCTTCTCACCGCCCCATGTTACTGAGGTCATCATGTACAACGCAGGGTGAGCTGCCACCAGGGCCCGGACAAGGGGGGGGCAGAAGGGACAACTGCCCTGGGCACTGTGGTATCATGTGAGGTGGGGGGCACCATGAGGACATGAGGGGGGAGGGGATTTATATTAGTAGAAGGAATTTGGGGGGCAGCAGGGGGGTAAGAATTGTTCTAGGAGGGGAAATTATGGGGTGTGTGATAGGAGTGGTGATTCAAGGGGATTTGTGTTGGGAGGGGGGTGGGAGAAGACAAGGGTACATTTTGGAGGTTTGTGCTAGAAGAGGTAAATCTAGAGAAGTCTTTTTTTTATTGGGGGGGGGGATTTATGCTAGTGGGGATGATTGGAGGGGTGTATGTGCTAGGAGGGTGGATGGGGGGATATTTGTGCTAGGAGGGGGGTTGGATTGGGGGCGGTGGGGGGTATCGTGTACCTGGAGGGGAAATTTGAGGGGTGGAGGATTTGTGCTAGGAGGGGTGACATTTTTTGGGTGGAGGGGGTATTTGTGCTAGGAGAAGTCTTATTTTTTTTTGGGGGGGGAGGGGGGAATTTGTGCTAGTAGGGATGATTGGAGGGGTGTTTGTGCTAGAAGGGGAGATGGGGGATTTGTATTAGGAGGAAGAATTTGGGGGGCAGCAGGGGGTTAAGAATTGTTCTAGGAGGGTAAATTAGGGGGTGTGTGCTAGGTGATTCAGAGGGATTTGTGTTGGGAGGGGGGTGGGAGAAGTGATGGGTACATTTTGGGGGTTTGTGCTAGAAGAGGTAAATGGTAGAGGATTTGTGCTAGTGGGGATGATTGGAAGGGCATTTGTGCTAGTAGGTGGGATGGGGGGGATATTTGTGCTACCGCGTTTCCCCCGAAAACAAGCCCGGGTCTTATATTAATTTTTACAACAAAAGTCACAGTAGGGCTTATTTTTGGGGTAGGTCTTACCATGTAATGTGCGGTCTTCTCTCCCTGCCTGACAGGAATCCCCATAGTGAACTGAGGTAAAATGCTTGTAGATTCCTATAATCCTCTCTATTACAATTGTAGAATGAAGGGAGGGTGCACTGGAATAGCCACGTCCAAAAAATTCTGGAGACAAAAAAAAGGGGTAGTACTCAGTATTACCAAAGAGGCGGACTTTATAGGCTATGAAAACAATGGAGAGAAAGAATAATATCAATGAATACGTTTATTGAAATTTACATAACATAGAATAATCAAAAGAAGATAAAAATCATTGCATATATGCATCTGTGTTTAGGTGCAGTGAGCCCTTGTATGTCTACGCGTTTCACCGTTAGGCTTCTTCAGGACACGGCCAAGGTTCAAACACGAAACAGATAAGAGAAATATTTCTCTATCTGAAATGAGATACATGGCATTGTACAGGATGAATGACGTAGGAGTGCCCGTCCACATTCCTGGGGCTGGGTGGAGTGCCCGCCCACATTTCTGGGGCTGGGTGGAGTGCCCGCCCACATTCTCTGGGCTGGGTGGAGTGCCCGCCTACATTCCTGGGGCTGGGTGGAGTGCCCGCCCACATTCCTGGGGCTGGGTGGAGTGCCCGCCCACATTCCTGGGGCTGGGTGGAGAGCCCGCCTACATTCCCAGGGCTGGGTGGAGTGCCCGCCCACATTCCTGGGGCTGGATGGAGTGCCCGCCCACATTTCTGGGGCTGGGTGGAGTGCCCGCCCACATTCCCGGGGCTGGGTGGAGTGCACTCCCACATTTCTGGGGCTGGGTGGAGTGTGGAATAAGGTAGGTACTCCTCTCTCTAGTAGAACAAGCATTACATTCACCATCAGCTGGGGGAGGGGAGACAATGGGAAGTATTTTATTTCTGCCCGGAGTTCTGCTTTAAACCCATCCCGATCCTTTGTGTGTCCGATGAATCCAGAACCTGAGGGTTATCCTCAGGATGGGGGAGGGCTGACGCTGCGCTCCTTGGAACACGTGTTTCCATTTAGGGTGGAGATGTCGGAAACGCACAGATGTTCCACATGTGGGAGGATGAGAAGAATGACAACCCAAACAATGGAACCTTCTAAATACATTCCAATAAGACGAATAAATCCACAGCGATCGGCACGGGGACACATTTCATGTAATAATGATATCCGGTGGGGGTGTTTTCAGTTTGGGGTGGAGGGGGTACGGAATTCTCCGGTGGGTGGAATGTTCTGAAGAATGAGGTCATGTGACTCGGGATAGATTCTGATTGATTTGTATTGGAGTTACAGGAAAAAGAAAAAGACGACCTATTAGATTGGGGCCTGGAACCCAAGCCGCATCCCATATCCAACGACAGAACAAAGAGAGGGGGTGCCCCGGGGATTTTATGGGCGAGGGTTGAAGCCGGACAGAGAAGAAGACGGCATATATAAAAGAGTATTACAAAATGTATTCATTTATAAGACATACAAAATTGCATATAAAGATATTAAAATCACAAGACCAATGGTTAATGTACGGTAAAGTTACAGCAGAAAAATCAGAGTCATGAAATGGGTCTCATGGTAAGAGGCCAATCGATATACATGAGTTCAGAGCGCCCAACATGTGTCGGAATATTTAAATTGTTAAATTCCTTCTTCAGGGGCTGATTTGCGTCAAGCTGTATTGTCTAATGATACAATGGCAATTTTGTAATACTCTTTTATATACGCCGTCTACTTCTCTGTCTGGCTTCAACCCTCACCCATAAAATCCCCGGGTCACCCTCTCTCTTTGTTCTCTGTATTGGAGTTACACATCATATACTGGGATTGTATCTCTTCCTGCGGTCATCGCTGTGGGCGGGGTTTATTCACTGTTTTAGATGGATTGGAATTCTAATCCTTCTCATCCTTTGGAGGATAAACCTTTCACATATGGAGATCCGGATGTGTTACATTGTTTGGATGGATTTACTGTATCATGGAGTTGAGTAGTGACACATACCCGCCTATTTGTGTTAAAAAATCAGTGATACAATGCTACTCAGACACAATGGTACAATGCTACACAGAAACAATGATACAATGTTACACAGAAACAATGATACAATGTTACACAGAAACAATGATACAATGTTACACAGACACAATGATACAATGCTACGCATACATAATGATACAATGCTACGCATACATAATGATACAATGCTACGCAGACACAATGATACAATGCTACACAGACACAATGATACAATGCTACGCAGACACAATGATACAATGCTACAAAGACACAATGATACAATGCCACACAGACACAATGATACAATGCTACGCAGACACAATGATACAATGCCAAACAGACACAATGATACAATGCTACACAGACACAATGATACAATGCTACACATACATAATGATACAATGCTACACAGACACAATGATACAATGCCACACGGACACAACAATACAATGCTATGCAGACACAATGATACAATGCTACACGGAAACAATGATACAACAATACAAAGACACAATGATACAATGCTACACAGACACAATGATACAATGCTACACAGACACAATGATACAATGTTACACAGAAACAATGATACTGTCATGAACAGGTGTGACCAGAACCGTGTGATCTGCGACAGAGGACACCCAAACGTATATAAGTGAAAATATATATTAATTTATTAAGGAAAGTGAGTAATATATAACAACCAACTTCAATATGACACAGTGCAATAATCAACCACAGACAGAGACCCACAAATAACAATAGACAGATAAGTGCAATAAATGGGAAATACCAGGTTCATAAACAATAGCCAGGCCAGGGTCATACACAGCAAATCAGCAGGGAATGTTCCAGAGACGTAAACATAAGCCAGGCCAAGGTCATACACAGGGAAGTCAGTAGATGGGGTAAGAAACACAGGACAGGGAGAGGATGGATGGGTCAGACTGCAGGCAGGGATGCAAAGTAACAGGTGGGACAGGATAGAGTCCGAGACAAGGAGACAGGATCAGGATCAGGATCAGGTTCAGGTTCAGGTTCAGGTCACAGGATCAGATCGCTAGCAGGTCAGGAGGCAATGAAGAAGTCAAGCAAACATGTGAATGTTTGTCTGGTATTTATAGGCTTGTGATTGGCCTCAAGTGACACCTGATTGTAGGAGGTACTGTCTGCTCCACACTGCCAGGATCCATCCGCTGGTGGACGCCAGTACTGCGGCCCAAAGATGATATACTATTAACCTCCTTAGCGGTAATCCCGAGCGTGACTCGGGTCTGACTTTTTCTGTCAGGAGCGGTAACCCCGAGTCACGCTCGGGGTAACATTGCAGAGCATCCAGCGGAGCCCTTACCTTCTCCTGGGTTCCAGCGATGCCCTCCACTGTCCTCGGCTTGTCTCCGCTGTGATCGCCAGCGCGATCACAGCATCTCACTTCCTAGTTCCGTTCCCTGCGAGCAGCAGCGGCGCACGGGAGCGGAACTAGGCGGGAAATTCAAAAGTTCAAAAGTTCAAACACAAAACACACATATAAAAAGAGGTGATACAGTGTAATCTGAGAGGATTACATTGTATTATCTCAGATCTCACTGATACAGTGCCCCTTGCCAATAAAATATTGAGAAGATGGAATCCAAAAAGCGCCATTTCGCTACAAAATCGCCTTTGGAGCAGTTGAATGACAGCGACATGGAGTTGCTCCCAGAACTCAGCGATAGTGAGTCGTGGGGAGATTTGTCGTCTGACACTGAGCTGACAAGTGACAGCGATGACAGCGGTGATGATCCTGCACCTGACATCAGCGATGTGCGCACTTGGTGCCCTATTGAGTGCGATACGGACCAGGTAGCGCCCCCAAGATTTCCCTTCATTGGATCACCTGGGATGAAGGTCGAAGTTGAGCGTGGCAACCCTCTGGCATACCTGCAATTATTTCTCACAGAGGAGATAATTGAAAAAATTGTCATAGAGACAAATCGCTACCAACAGCAGCAATCCACTACGCTGCATGCCAGGTTTTCCCGAAGCAGAAGGTGGGAACCGGTGACTAAAGAGGACATCTGGCTGTTTCTCGGACTCATTATTCTTCAGGGGGTGGTGGGGAAACCACGCCAGAAATGGTACTGGACCACCAACAAGTTATTGGCCACTCCGTTTTTTGGTACTGTGATGTCCGAATACCGTTTTTCCCTCATCATGAAATATTTTCACTTCACTAACAATGAAGAGTTTGATGAGGCCACACATCCTGCGCCCAAGCTAAAAAAAATCTGGGAGGTATGCCAAATTATTGGGAACAATTTCCAGCGGGCCTACGTGCCAGAAAGGGACGTCAGCGTGGATGAGAGTTTGATGGCTTACAAAGGACGCCTAAGCTGGATCCAGTATATTGCATCCAAAAGAGCGCGGTTTGGCATCAAATCATACATGCTCTGTGAGTCATCCACCGGGTACATATGGAACTCGGTCATTTACACCGGTAAAGGCACAAAGTTCAACCCCAGGTACAGCAATTATGGGATGGCCACATCATCTGTCCTTACACTGCTGGAGCCATTACTGAACCAGGGATATTGTGTGACCATGGACAATTTCTATACGTCGCCGGAACTGTTTGAGGTTTTGATCCAAAACAAGACGGATGCCTATGGTACAGTTAGGCCTAACAGACGTGACATGCCATCAATGTTTGGAAAAAAAAAACTAAAACCCGGAGAAATGGTTGCCTGGCAGAAGGGTAAGATGATGGCAATACGTTGGCGAGACAAGAAGGACGTGTGTCTCATGAGCACTGTGCACAATACCTCCACTGCCACGGTCCACACAAAAAGTGGGAAAGATGTGCTGAAGCCGCAAGTCGTCATAGACTATAATTGCACTATGGGAGGTGTCGACCGAGCCGATCAGGCAATGACCTTTTACCCGACTATGCGGAAACAACAGAAAAAATATTATAAAAAGATTTTCAGGCATCTTCTGGAACAATGCCTTTGGAACGCTTGTACCGAGCAGGGAGTGACAGGCCTCTTGTTCATTCAGATTTTATCTGGAAGGTGGCTGAGCAGATTTTTGCCAAACACCAGATGCCATCAGTAGATGTGAACAGACCTGGACGACGTGCTGTTGGTGTTGCCAACCCAGAACGCCTAACAGGTCGGCACTTTATGGACTATATACCGCCAACCGCAAAAAAGGCAGCACCTACCAGGATGTGTGTGGTTTGCTGTTCACACAGAGATGACAAGGGGAAAAAAATCCGAAAAGAAAGCAGGTTCTTTTGTCCGGATTGTGACGTGGGACTGTGTGCTGTACCTTGCTTTAAAATTTATCACACTCAGGATGTTTACTGAATTTTCTTTGTCTGACAAATTTCTTTAGTTTGTATTACATTATTGAATAAAATTATATTATTTAAAAATTTAAAATCATGATTTTGTGTTTCAAACTTTATCACATCTGGGATGTCTACTAGAGTCTTGTTTGGTCAGGTTTAAGTAAGTAATTACTAAGAATTGCAGGCCTATAATACATAGCATCAAATTTCCATGCAAAATAATTGTACCGCTTTCAGCACAAAATTCCAGACAGAATCATCCCGCCAGGGAGGTTAACAGGGAAAAGCTCTCCTGACAGTTCCAAACTGCCAGGAGACACCTGCTGGTGGACCTCAGTACTGCATGCCAAATAACAGGTATTACCAGCGGATGGAACATTTCCTGACAGATACAATGTTACACAGACACAATGATACAATGCTACCCCGACATAATGCTACACAGACACAATGATACACAGAAACAATGATACAATGCTACACAGACACAATGATACAATGCTACACAGACACAATGATACAATGCTACACAGACACAATGATACAATGCTACACAGACATAATGATACAATGCTACACAGACATAATGATACAATGCTACACAGACACAATGATACAATGCTACACAGACATAATGCTACACAGACACAATGATACACTGCCACACAGACACAATGATACAATGCCACACAGACAGAATGATACACTGCCACACAGACACAATGATACAATGCCACACAGACAGAATGATACAATGCTACACAGACATAATGATACAATGCTATGCATACATAATGATACAATGCCACAGAGAAACAATGATACAATGCCACACAGACACAATGATACAATGCTATGCAGACACAATGATACAATGCTACGCAGACATAATGATACAATGCTACACAGACACAATGATACAATGCTACACAGACACAATGATACAATGCCACACAGACACAATGATACAATGCTACACATACATAATGATACAATGCTACGCATACATAATGATACAATGCTACGCAGACACAATGATACAATGCTACACAGACACAATGATACAATGCTACACAGACACAATGATACAATGCCACACGGACACAACAATACAATGCTACGCAGACACAATGATACAATGCCACACAGACACAATGATACAATGCTACACAGACAAAATGATACAATGCTGAACAGACACAATGATACAATGCCACACAGACACAATGATAAAATGCTATGCAGACACAATGATACAATGCTACGCAGACATAATGATACAATGCTACACAGACACAATGATACAATGCTACACAGACACAATGATACAATGCCAAACAGACACAATGATACAATGCTACACAGACACAATGATACAATGCTACACATACATAATGATACAATGCTACGCATACATAATAATACAATGCTACACAGACACAATGATACAATGCCACACAGACACAATGATACAATGCCACACAGACAGAATGATACAATGCTACACAGACATAATGATACAATGCTACGCATACATAATGATACAATGCCACAGAGACACAATGATACAATGCCACACAGACACAATGATAAAATGCTATGCAGACACAATGATACAATGCTACGCAGACATAATGATACAATGCTACACAGACACAATGATACAATGCTACACAGACACAATGATACAATGCCACACAGACACAATGATACAATGCCACGCAGACACAATGATACAATGCTACGCAGACACAATGATACAATGCTACGCAGACATAATGATACAATGCTACACAGACACAATGATACAATGCTACACAGACACAATGATACAATGCCACACAGACACAATGATACAATGCCACGCAGACACAATGATACAATGCTACGCATACATAATAATACAATGCTACACAGACACAATGATACAATGCTACACAGACACAATGATACAATGCCACACGGACACAACAATACAATGCTACGCAGACACAATGATACAATGCCACACAGACACAATGATACAATGCTACACAGACAAAATGATACAATGCTACACAGACACAATGATACAATGCCACACAGACACAATGATACAATGCTACACAGACACAATGATACAATGCCACACAGACACAATGATACAATGCTACACATACATAATGATACAATGCTACGCATACATAATGATACAATGCTACGCAGACACAATTATACAATGCTACACAGACACAATGCTACAATGCCAAACAGACACAATGATACAATGCTACACAGACACAATGATACAATGCTACACATACATAATGATACAATGCTACGCATACATAATAATACAATGCTACACAGACACAATGATACAATGCTACACAGACATAATGATACAATGCCACACGGACACAACAATACAATGCTATGCAGACACAATGATACAATGCTACACGGAAACAATGATACAATGCTACACAGACAGAATGATACAATGCTACACAGACACAATGATACAATGCTACACAGACATAATGATACAATGCTACACAGAAACAATGATACAATGTTACACAGACACAATGATACAATGCTACACAGACACAATGATACAATGCTACCCCGACATAATGCTACACAGACACAATGATACAATGTTACACAGACACAATGATACAATGCTACACAGACACAATGCTACACAGAAACAATGATACAATGCTACACAGACACAATGATACAATGCTACACAGACAGAATGATGCAATGCTACCCAGACACAATGATACAATGCTACACAGACACAATGATACAATGCTACACAGACATAATGATACAATGCTACACAGACACAATGATACAATGCTACACAGACATAATGCTACACAGACACAATGATACAATGCTACACAGACACAATGATACAATGCCACACAGACACAATGATACAATGCTACACAGACACAATGATACAATGCTACACATACATAATGATACAATGCGACTCATACATAATAATACAATGCTACACAGACACAATGATACAATGCTACACAGACACAATGATACAATGCTACACAGACATAATGATACAATGCCACACGGACACAACAATACAATGCTATGCAGACACAATGATACAATGCTATACAAACATAATGACAAAATAACACAGTGACGTTGCTTACATTTGTGTTTGGACAATTGGAGACCTTTTCATGGTGTTGCTGTTTTTATTTATTTTGATCTCATTCACTTGTGGGAATGGGTAAAGTGTACCCCCTGTCCCCCTGTACTCACCCCCCTGACACACCTAATATTCTCCGGGATGGGGGTAAGCTGAATATTCCGGGGTTCAGTTTGAGTCCTGGAAATCAATGTTGCCCGTTCTCAGGGTTACTAGCCAAGTGACATGGCGGGGGGGGGTATGGGGGACTTGGCACTGCATAAATGTAAAATGACTTTTCCTGCTAGGCCTGTGAAGTGGTCCATCTGTATGATGTATACAACCTTCTACACATCACTGACATTTACCAAGAATAAAATACCATTTACATGGCTGGTAAATGACAGTTCCCGGCCTCTTCATTCTGTTGGGTATTCGGCTGTACCAGACCCCCATGAAGAATACGAGTCTGGTATGGATTGTAAGGGGATCTCATGTAAATAATAATCCATTGTGTCCAGTCTCCTGCAATCATCATTGTGTGTAGATTAATCGTCTATGGTGGGGGGGGGGGATAATGGGCACTGCGGCAGAGAGAATTGGGAGGTTCAGAGCTCAGTGTGGGGTCACAATTTGGGGTCTCCCAGTAACTTCTCATCCTCCATCCAGGAAGAACACAAGCAATAGTCGGAGCGGAGTCGATATGAGAATGGCGGCGTACCTGGCTGTGGCGTTGGTTGTCCTGAGTGTCATCGCAGAGGTGGAGAGTTTCAGAGACAGAGCAGTGAGGGAAAAATCTTCTACAATTAATATGATTATTATGGGGTGTGGTGTGTATGAAGTGGGGTACAGCGCGCCCCCTGCTTGCTGTGTGTATGAAGTGGGGTACAGAGCGCCCCCTGTTTATTGTGTGTATGAAGTGGGCTACAGAGCGCCCCCTGCTTGTCGAGTGTATGAAGTGGGGAAAAGAGCGCCCCCTGTTTGCTGTGTGTATGAAGTGGGGTATGGAGCGCCCCCTATTTTCTGTGTGAATGAAGTGGGGTATGGAGCGCCCCCTGCTTGCCATGCGTATGAAGTGGGATACAGAGCACCCCCTGCTTGCTGTGTGTATGAAGTGGGGTATGGAGGGCCCCCTGTTTACTGTGTGTATGAAGTGGGGTATGGAGCGCCCCCTGTTTGCTGTGTGTATGAAGTAGGGTATGGAGCGTCCCCAATTTGCTGTGTGTATGAAGTGGGGTATGGAGCGCCCCCTGCTTGCCATGTGTATGAAGTGGGGTATGGAGCGCCCCCTGCTTGCCATGTGTATGAAGTGGGGTATGGAGCGCCCCACGTTTGCTTTGTGTATGAAGTGGGGTATGGAGCGCCCCCTGTTTGCCGTGTGAATGAAGTGGGGAATGGAGCGCCCCCTGCTTGCCATGTGTATGAAGTGGGGTACAGATCGCCCCCTGTTTGCTTTGTGTATGAAGTGGGGTATGGAGCGCCCCACGTTTGCTGTGTGTATGAAGAGGGGTACAGAGCGCCCCCTGTCTGCCGTGCTACAAATTGGTGGCATTTGAACTTTTATCTGCTCCTCATTGTCCTCAGAGATGATCTTCCTCTTATATCTCCTCTCAGTGACTCGGCTTTATGTCTGTTCACATTCTCTCTGTTCATGTCCTGTAGGTGCGGAGCTCTGCCCCTGCGGAGCCCATGAGGAGGCGGGGTCTTGTGACTCAGCGGGGGCGGAAGAAGACTATCTGGTCCTATAATCCCGGACACCGATCCTTGGCCTTCCTGGTGAGAGCGCCATCTAGTGGTGAAAATTATGGCGACACCCCAATAGTTTGGTCATAACAGTATGAACTCTGATGTATGGGGGGGGGTTGGTATGACATGAACCCCTCCAGGACTACATATCCCCCTGTAATTTGTTGATCTGTTGATCCTGCCAGGAGTTCTGTTACTTCCCACTTCCTGTAACAGGGTGACAACACAGTGAAATCACACAGCAGAGTTGTCACCCTGAGGACAGGAAATAGGGAATCCATCAAGGAATTCATATACTGAACATTATAATTTCCCCCGTACAGATACCAGAATATAATATTTATTATAGGGGGTCCATAATACCCCGGAATTGTGTCACCGCGTGATTTTATATCTGTGTTTTGCTCAGGTTGCTGGAGAAGTAGAAGTGGTTTCCCCTCCCCCGGTGGATGCGGTGACCGGAGTGGAGTATCGATGCCTCGGCTGCTGCGGAGAAAGAGCACAATCTGGGGTAAATTGCCCATGTGGGGAGGGGGCGGGGGGGGCAGGGACTGAGATTATAAAGGTAAGAATATATCCATTTACAAGTCACCCCTACCAGGGGCAGATAATACCGTGTCTCCGGGGACAGCACAGGGTCCCAGTCCTCAGTGTACCAGTAGATGCTGATAAACCCATACCAGGGGCAGATACCATGGTGTAACCAAGGACAGCACAGGGTACGAGCCCTCAATGCACCATACCAGGGGCAGATACTTTGGTGTCACCGGGAACAGTACAGGGTCCAATCCCTCAGTGTACCAGTAGAGGGTGATATACCCATACCAGGGGTAGATACTATGGTGTCACCTGGAACAGCACAGGGCCCCAGTCCTCAGTACACCTTCAGCAGGTGAGATACCCGCACCAGGGGCAGATACTGCATTGTCACCGGGGACAGCATAGGGTCCCAGTCCTCAATGGACCAGTAGAGGGTGATATACCCATGCCAGGGGCAGATACTACGGTGTCACTGGGAACAGCACAGGGTCCCAGTCCTCAGCACACCAGCAGCAGGTGATAGACCCATACCAGGGGTAGATACTATGGTGTCACCAAGGACAGCACAGGGTCCCATCTCTGAGTGTGGCAGCGGTGGGTGATAGACCCATACCAGGAGCAGATACCACGGTGTCACCAAGGACAGCACAGGGTCCCAGCCCTCAGTGTACCATGAGCGGATGATATACACATACCAGGGGCAGACACTGTGGTGTCACCGGGGGGGGACAAAACAGGGTCCCAGCACCAGCAGTGGGTGATGTGTTCCTTATTTGGGGAATTCATAGATCTCCATATACTGTACATGTTTGGGTGGCGGGTTGAAGGTTGATCCTTTTTCTTGGAAAGCCACTGCAGATATGGCTCAGGATTTGCTGGACACATGACTGAGCCCTTCTTGTTTTATTGGAAACTACTGAAACAGGAACTGACATCACCGCCATGTAGTTCTATTAGAAAGGACATTATACAAACAGTAAATACTACCACCTAGAGGCTGAACTAGTAATCACAGTATATTCTATGAGAATGGTTGTTGGATCTCTGTCTGTATGAACATCATGCTAACATATCTCTTTTCTCTTCCTCAGAGTAAAACGACCTCCAACCCGCAGCCATCAAACCGAGTCGGTCGGCTCGTCCTACGCCCCGATGGTTTAGCTGTGATTGGAACAGAACCGAACTCTGTGAATGATCGGTGTCTGGGCTGCTGCGAGGACATTGTGACTCCCATCGATGGGGTGATGACAGTGACTACGGTGAATAGGGATAGAAGGATCTCGCGCATAAAATCTATCATATAAATAAATAAAATTCACATATAACACTGATGGAAAGTGGGTGTGAAAAAAAAAGCAAATCTTAGATAAAATGCATCAAGTGAAGTGACCGTGCTGAAAAATAATAATAAATCACAATAAATAGTCACATTCAAACAAATAAAAATAAATAAATGTGCAAAAATGCAAAACATATGCAACAAAAGGTGCAAAAATGCAAACGATGTAGTGTAAAAAAACTACAATAATAGGATATATCAGGAAAAGACAGTTCTTAGAGATGACCATATAAAGTTCGTGAACCGTGGTGGTCATAGAAGAAATAAGTAAATATGAGTAGTGGTGATAATGATAATCTTCATAAAACAAATGACGGATCAACCAGGCTCTCTAAACTCTCACCTCAGAGATGGAAATCAAAGGCATCAATATATGTCTTTCTCTGTTGTGATAGAAGAAGCAATCCCCTCTGTTTACTATCGGGCACCTCAGGGATGGAAACAACTGGCAACAATGTATGTCTTTCTCTGTTGTATTACAGGCAGCGTTCCCCTCTGTTTATTGACAGGCACCTATAAAAATAAACTGGGAATATTTCCACCTAGGCTGTGACAGCCCGGTGGGAGGAGGGGGAGGAGAGAGGAGGCCTCTGATGGTGTAGTATTTTAAAATTCAATTTATTAGGTAAAACGATAGGTGGTCTCTTACATAAAAACAAAGTAAATACACATGAAAGGAAGGAGCGGCGTCCGAGGCGCCTCCTTACGTGACTTCCGGTATAATCAACTCTCTGCCACGCCCTACGCGTTACGTCACCGCTCGTGACTTCAACTGGGGAACTGTCCCCAGTTGAAGTCACGAGCGGTGACGTAACGCGTAGGGCGTGGCAGAGAGTTGACTATACCGGAAGTCACGTAAGGAGGCGCCTCGGACGCCGCTCCTTCCTTTCATGTGTATTTACTTTGTTTTTATGTAAGAGACCACCTATCGTTTTACCTAATAAATTGAATTTTAAAATACTACACCATCAGAGGCCTCCTCTCTCCTCCCCCTCCTCCCACCGGGCTGTCACAGCCTAGGTGGAAATATTCCCAGTTTATTTTTATAGGTGCCTGACAATAAACAGAGGGGAACGCTGCCTGTAATACAACAGAGAAAGACATACATTGTTGCCAGTTGTTTCCATCCCTGAGGTGCCCGATAGTAAACAGAGGGGATTGCTTCTTCTATCACAACAGAGAAAGACATATATTGATGCCTTTGATTTCCATCTCTGAGGTGAGAGTTTAGAGAGCCTGGTTGATCCGTCATTTGTTTTATGAAGATTATCATTATCACCACTACTCATATTTACTTATTTCTTCTATGACCACCACGGTTCACGAATTTTATATGGTCATCTCTAAGAACTGTCTTTTCCTGATATATCCTATTATTGTAGTTTTTTTACACTACATCGTTTGCATTTTTGCACCTTTTGTTGCATATGTTTTGCATTTTTGCACATTTATTTATTTTTATTTGTTTGAATGTGACTATTTATTGTGATTTATTATTATTTTTCAGCACGGTCACTTCACTTGATGCATTTTATCTAAGATTTGCTTTTTTTTTCACACCCACTTTCCATTAGTGTTATATGTGAATTTTATTTATTTATATGATAGATTTTATGCGCGAGATCCTTCTATCCCTATTCATTTTTTCGAGTGCCATGTGTACACTTGCCTATTTCGCTGCAATCTTTTTAGATATCATCATATGAATCTTTCACTTCAAGCTCTTATTTGTATACTTTGTGATTGTCACCAGATTCACTTGTTTCTCACTTTAGCGCGAAGGATCCTAGCATTTATATTTAGTGACTACGGTGAGACCTGGGTGGGGGCTGAGACACGGAGCACACTCTGATATCCCCGGAATATTCTAATTATTTCTGGTGTGATAATTACAAAACATGTAGATTGATGACGAGGTACAATAAGGAAATACATTCCTGCTCAAAGGAGCTTACAGTCTAAACCGGGAGAATGTCAGAATGTGGAGATCTGAACATATTGTCATGATGGAGGAGACAGTGCTGCAATCAGGGGGTACTGGGGAAATCTTGGGGGGAGTCTGATTTGTCTGCCTTGCCTTTCATTTTGCCTCTAGCCAGTCCAGCACTTAGTTACATAGTTACATAGTAGGTGAGGTTGAAAAAAGACACAAGTCCATCAAGTCCAACCTATGTGTGTGATTATGTGTCAGTATTACATTACATATCCCTGTATATTGTGGTCATTCAGGTGATTATCTAATAGTTTCTTGAAGCTATCAATGCTCCCCGCTGAGACCACCGCCTGTGGAAGGGAACTCCACATCCTTGCCGCTCTTACAGTAAAGAACCCTCTACGTAGTTTAAGGTTAAACCTCTTTTCTTCTAATTGTAATGAGTGGCCACGAGTCTTATTAAACTCTCTTCTGCGAAAAAGTTTTATCCCTATTGTGGGGTCACCAGTCCGGTATTTATACAATGAAATCATATCCCCTCTCAAGCGTCTCTTCTCCAGAGAGAATAAGTGCAGAGCTCACAACCTTTCCTCATAACTAAGATCCTCCAGACCCTTTATTAGCTTTGTTGCCCTTCTTTGTACTCGCTCCATTTCCAGTACGTCCCTCCTGAGGACTGGTGCCCAGAACTGGACCGCATACTCTAGGTGCGGCCGGACCAGAGTCTTGTAGAGCGGGAGAATTATCGTTTTATCTCTGCAGTTGATCCCCCTTTTAATGCCAATATTCTGTTTGCTTTGTTAGCAGCAGCTTGGCATTGCATGTCATTGCTGAGCCTATCATCCACTAGGACCCCCAGGTCCTTTTCCATCCTAGATTCCCCCAGAGGTTCTCCCCCCAGTCTATAGATTGACTTCATATTTTTGACACCCAAATGCATTATTTTACATTTGTCTACATTGAACCTCATTTGCCATGTAGTTGCCCACCCCATTAATTTGTTCAGATCTTTTTGCAAGATTTCCACATCCTGCGGAGAAGTTATTGCCCTGCTTAGCTTAGTATCGTCTGCAAATACAGAGATGGAACTGTTTATCCCATCCTCCAGGTCATTTATGAACAAATTAAATAGGATTGGTCCCAGCACAGAACCCTGGGGAACCCCACTACCCACCCCTGACCATTCTGAGTACTCCCCATTTATCACCACCCTCTGAACACGCCCTTGTAGCCAGTTTTCAATCCATGTACTCACCCTATGGTCCATGCCAACGCACCTTATTTTGTACAGTAAACGTTTATGGGGAACTGTGTCAAATGCTTTTGCAAAATCCAGATACACCACGTCTACGGGCCTTCCTTTATCTAGATGGCAACTCACCTCCTCATAGAAGGTTAATAGATTGGTTTGGCAAGAACGATTCTTCATGAATCCATGCTGATTACTGCTAATGATATCATTCTTATTACTAAAATCTTGTATATAGTCCCTTATCATCCCCTCCAAGAGTTTACATACTATCGATGTTAGGCTAACTGGTCTGTAATTCCCAGGGATGTTTTTTGGGCCCTTTTTAAATATTGGTGCTACATTGGCTTTTCTCCAATCAGCTGGTACCATTCCAGTCAATAGACTGTCTGTAAAAATTAGGAACAACAGTCTGGCAATCACCTGACTGAGTTCCCTAAGTACCCTCGGATGCAAGCCATCTGGTCCCGGTGATTTATTAATGTTAAGTTTCTCAAGTCTAATTTTAATTCCGTCCTCTGTTAACCATGGAGGTGCTTCCTGTGTTGTGTCATGAGGATAAACACTGCAGTTTTGGTTACTGAAGCCCCCCGATTCACTCGTGAAGACTGAGGAGAAGAATAAATTCAATACCTTTGCCATCTCCCCATCCTTTGTAACCAGATGTCCTTCCTCATTCTTTATGGGGCCAATATGGTCTGTCCTCCCTTTTTTACTGTTTACATACTTAAAGAATTTCTTGGGATTATTTTTGCTCTCCTCCGCTATGTGTCTTTCATGTTCTATCTTAGCCAACCTAATTGCACCCTTACATTTCTTATTGCATTCTTTATAAAGTCTGAATGCTGAGGATGATCCCTCAACCTTGTATTTTTTGAAGGCCTTCTCCTTTGCTTTTATATGCATTTTTACATTGGAGTTAAGCCATCCAGGATGTTTGTTCGCTCTTTTAAATTTATTACCCAATGGGATACATTGGCTAATGCCCTTATTTAATATGCTCTTAAAGCAAACCCATCTCTCCTCCGTATTCTTTGTTCCTAATATTTTATCCCAATTTATGCCTTTTAGCAAGGTTTGTAGTTTAGGGAAGTTGGCTCTTTTGAAATTCAGTGTCTTTGTGTTCCCTTCATGTCTCCTATTTGTGTAATTTATACTGAAACTAATTGATCTGTGATCGCTGTTACCTAAATTGCTCCGTATTTCCACATCCGTTATCAGGTCTGTATTGTTGGTAATCAGTAGATCTAGTAATGTTTTATTTCTAGTTGGTGCGTCTACCATCTGACCCATAAAATTGTCCTGCAAGACACTAAGGAACTGGCGAGTCTTAAATGAATGCGCGGTTCCCTCCGCCCAGTCTATGTCTGGATAATTAAAATCCCCCATTATGATAACACTTCCCATCCTTGCTGCTAATCAAATTTGTGATAGGAGATCCGTCTCCACTTCCTCCCTCAGGTTAGGGGGCCTATAGCATACTCCCAGTATTATTTTCCCCTTAGCTTCATCCCTTTGGAGCTCTACCCATAAAGATTCCACCTCCTCCCTAGCCCCCTCAGTGATGTCATCTCTCACATTCACTTGTACATTATTCTTGATATATAGGCATACCCCTCCCCCTTTTTTACCCTCTCTGTCCTTGCGGTATAGGGTATACCCTTGATTGTTTGCCAGCCAATCATGAGAGCTGTTGAACCAGGTCTCTGAAATTCCCACAAAATCCAAATCCTCCTTGTACAACAGTATCTCTAGTTCACCCATCTTGTCCGCCAGGCTCCTGGCATTGGTGAACATGCCACATAGTTTAGACCGGTCGCATATTGTCCTCATATTGGGTGTTTCAAGATTGCAACTTGGACTTGCTACTATACTCACCTTGTGTTTTTGTGCTTTGGTTAACCTACCACTAATGCCCCCAATACTACCCTCTGGAATATCTTCCGCGCTGGCTATCACTGTCTCTGGACCCTCCCCACCATCGCCTAGTTGGCATCTTCACCATGGACACTGGATGACCGAGTCTGGCACTGAGCTCAGTGTCTGAACACGAGGCTCCTGTCACTTCAGACTATGACCTGAAGAAGGAGTAGGTGAGCCTGAAGTGCGGCACCTCAACAGGCCGACACGTTTCTGAGTTACTGAGTGATCATCAGCTCTTGTGACTCGTGACCTGACCCATGTTCTGCTATCTTCTGTTCGACCTGGCTCGCCTCCTGACTCCATTGTACGGGCATCTCCCACTCCTGACCTTGGCTTGTTTCTTGATTTCCCCTTCTGCCTCTGTCTTGGTACCTCTGCTGCTCTTCTGATCTCCACCCTGGCCTGGACTCTGACTTCACTCCTACTTTCTGAATTGGTGTTTCACTACTGTTACTGACTTCTGTTCCTCCTGACTACAGCTCAACTTCCTGCACCTGTGTGTTCCTGTGCCTGATATTTGCACAGATCTGGTCCGAATCTCCACTCTGCACCTGAACTCACCGATTCCACCTGACCACTCCTTGTCCTGCTACACCAGGCCACTCCTTATCCTGCTACACCCGGCCACTCCTTGTCCTGCTACACCAGGCCACTCCTTGTCCTGCTACACCTGGCCACTGCTTATCCTGCTACACCTGGCCACTTCTTGTCCGGCTACACCAGGCCAATACTGGTCCTGCTACACCCAGCCACTCCTTGTCCTGCCACACCTGCCACTCCTTGTCCTGCTACACCCAGCCACTCATTGTCCTGTTATATCTGGCCACTCCTTGTCCTGCTATATCTGGCCACTCCTTGTCCTACTACACCTGCCACTCCTTGTTCTGCTACACCTGGAAACTCCTTGTCCTGCTATATCTGGCCACTCCTTGTCCTGCTACAGCCGGCCACTCCTTGATCTACTACACCTGCCACTCCTTGTCCTACTACACCTGCCACTCCTTGTCCTGCTACACCTGGCCACTCCTTGTCCTGCTATATCTGGCCACTCCTTGTCCTACTACACCTGCCACTCCCGGCCACTCCTTGTCCTGCTATATCTGGCCACTCCTTGTCCTGCTACACCTGGACACTCCTTGTTCTGGTACACCTGACCACTCCTTGTCCTGCTACTCTTGGCCACTACTGGTCCTGCTACACCCGGTCACTCCTTGTCCTGCTACACCCAGCCACTCCTTGTCCTACTAAACCTGCCACTCCTTGTCCTACTAAACCTGCTACTCCTTGTCCTGCTACACCCGGCCACTCCTTGTCCTGCTATACCCGGCCACTCCTTGTCCTTCTACACCTGGCCACTCCTTGTCCTGCTACATCTGCCTACCCCTGCTACACCCGGCACTCCTTGTTCTGCTACAGCTGGCTACTCTAATCACTAGTCTAATCACCAGCTTCCTGAGAGTTAAAATTCTTACTTGTCAGTTGCCTAGTTGTTACTGACCCAGATTGGCCTGACTACTCTTGCCCGCTGCCTGGCTCAACCCCTGCCTGGACATTACTACTCTCTTGTTTGCTGCCTGCCTCAACTCCATCATAGACCTGACTACTCTCTGCCTGCCACCTGCCTCAACCTGACTACACTTTTACCTGCCTCAACTTCTGCCTTCATGTGACTACTGTCTTGCCTGTTGCCTGCCTCAACCTCTGCCAACTACTCACTTACCTGCTGCATCCCTTAACCCCTGTCTGGACACTCCCTTGCCTGTCACTTGCCTCAACCACTGCCTGAACTTGACGACTCACTTACCTGCTGCCTCTCTTGACCCTGATCTAGACCTGGCTACTCTCTTGCCTACAACCTCCCTTGATCTCTGCCTGAACCTGACTACTCTCTTGCCTGCTGCCTGCCTTGACCTCTGCCTTGACTTGACTACTCTCTTGTAGTCATTGTGAACAGTCTCCATACTGTAGCCCTTCTATCCCAGCAACCCATTGGTGGGGTGAGGGCCTCGACAAGCTGCCAGTTTGTAGCAAAGAAAACCACTACGGTTTCTGGTCCATCTCCACCATAAGGAGGTCTAGTAAAGACTAGCTGGTACTTACACTGCTTGCCTTAGGTGAGCCCACTTCATCTACCAGGGGGCACCACAACAGGGATGAAATAACACCCCTCTGTGGTGAAAACACATAATCATTTCCCAGGTTGTAGTGAGACTGTTCTGATGGCCTTTTGCTCTGATGATACGGGAACCCCTTTTTACCCAGATGTGATTGGTGGAGCTTCTCCTATATACATATCAGGGGGCTCTGGTTGGTTTCCTGAATACAATCAGTGTCAGCGAGCAATGTTTGCAGCTCTTCGACCCTGTGTCCCGGTCTGCCCGTCCCGTGGTCGGGGTCGGGTTGTGGCTTTGGTGTCAATGTATCATCTTTGGTCATGTTCCTTCCTCTCATGTGGTCATGTGCAGTCACAGTGTGGATGGTTTGATGTGACCACATGATAGGGACGGCTTCCTCTGATGGGAGGGTGACGTGCAATGTGGTCTGTGGACTCCATGCTGGATTCAGATGCTGCAGATGTTATCCCGGGGCAGGAAGTTTATGAATTATCTGCAGATCTCATATTTCGGGGCCTCCATGCTGGAGAACGTTTTATGGGTTCTGTATTGATTTTCATTTCATTGTTATCGGCCAATAAAGCGCTAAACAAGACTACGCCTAGTATATAGAGTACCAATAGTCACTGGCGGCCATATACAGATCACCTAGAGTGTCAGCTCTTCTGTCCTCCTCCATAGCTGGCTTTACACTATTGGTGTAAAGAGCGCCCCTTGCTGGCTGACTCCAAATGACCTTTATTTGTTTTAAAAATACATTCATTCATTAAAACTCCATGACACCCCGAGAATCCTCTCCAAACTACAACTGTCATGGTGGGTCCAGGATAGGAAGTACCCTAAGGTCTTGTTCACATGGATGGCGGGGGGCGGTTAAGCCACGGTTTTACCACCACTGACTGCCCACCTAAAAAAATAGCTTGCAGCTGCCCGGGGTGGTTCACTGTGGTCGCAGTCAGGGGTGTATCTACCGTGAGGCAAACAAGGCGTTTGTTATTTTTCAGCCTCCAATTCCGGAAGTAGCTCACTTGGCAGCCTCGCTACACACAGCTGGTAAAAAGGAGCCGGCGGGCTGCCGAAAGGTGGGAGTCCGGTGTAATTTTTTTGGGAGGGGCATAAGAGAACCTCCTGGTGTAGTATGGGGGGGATAGGGGAGCCCCCCTCTCTCTCACCCCCCTCTCTCTCACCCCCCTCTCTCACCGCCCCTCTCTCTCTCTCTGAACCCCCCCTCTCTCTCCCCCACCTCTTCCCTCCCCTCTCTCTCTCACCCTCTCCCTCTCACCCCCTCTCTCTCTCACCCTCTCTCTGAACCCCCTCTCTCTCTTACCACCCTCTCTCTTTCACCCCCTTCTCACTTGTTTACCCCTCTCTCTCAACTCCCCTCTCTCTCCCCCACCTCTTCCCTCCCCTCTCTCTTATCACCCTCTCTCTTTCACCCCCTCTCTCACCGCCCCCTTCTCTCTCTCTCAACCCCCCTCTCTCTCTCTCTCTCTCAACCCCCCTCTCCCCCCACCTCTTCCCTCCCCTCTCTCACCCTATCCCTCTCACCCCCTCTCTCTCTCTCTCTTTCTCACCCCCTCTCTCTCTCTCAACCCCCCCTCTCCCCCACCTCTTCGCTCCCCTCTCTCACCCTCTCACCCCCTCTCTCTCTCTCAACCCCCCCTCTCCCCCCACCTCTTCCCTCCCCTCTCTCACCCCCTCTCTCTCTCACCCCCCTGTCTCTCTTCCCACCTCTTCCCTCACTTCTCTCTCCTACCCAACTCCATCACTCACCCCCTCTCTCTTTAACCCCCTCTCTCTCACGCACCCCCTCTCTCAGCCCCTTCTCTATCATTTACCCCTCATTCTCACCCCCTCTCTCTCACCCCCTCTCTCTCTAACCCCCCTCTCCCCCCACCTCTGAAGAGGTGGCACTCTAATAGAAAGAGGTGGAGCCTATAGAGGAAAGGGTGGCGTTTACAGATGAAGGGGTGGATCTTAA
Source organism: Aquarana catesbeiana (assembly GCF_042186555.1). Taxonomy (NCBI): domain Eukaryota; kingdom Metazoa; phylum Chordata; class Amphibia; order Anura; family Ranidae; genus Aquarana; species Aquarana catesbeiana. The sequence goes on along the minus strand of NC_133328.1, from coordinate 650,857,446 downwards.
ACTGGAAGGGGTGGGACAAATTTAGATGGTGGGTGGTGCCCAATTTTGGTCTTGCCTAGGGCAGCACAAAACCAAAATACACCACTGGTCACTGGTCGCAGTGCTTTGCTTAGTGGATTTGGCAAAAGTGATGCCCTCGTGATTTTCAGCAGGCAGTACCACCAACCACCGAATGCAACCAATGCAAGTGAATAGGGTCGCAACTGTAAAACAAACACTTGGCTGGCTGCTGTGGTGCGGTATTTACATACAAAATCCCCACTTTGCTGTCAAAAAATTATTGGCGTTCAGTAGACAGCGGCCTCTGTTCTACCGCCCTCTGAAAAGTGATCCAACGCAAGTCTCTGAAGCGGCAAGGACAACTGTCTGTGGAACAAGCCAATAATCTTAATTGGACTTTCAGTTGAAATCAGATAAATCCTTTCCAGGTGCATCAAACTGTGTGCAAAATCTTACTGTGAGTTTTCTTTTTAAAGCAGCCACAGCCTGAGTATAAAAACCTGTGCCCTGCCAGCATACTGCAGAGGAGGAGCCTTGCTCCCTGTGTGGAAGCAGTGGCCTCTCTGCAGAGGTCAACCACACCCCTCTGCTGAGTTAGAGATAGAGCTCTCCAATCAGCAAAGCTCCTTCTCCCTACTGATTGGAGAGCTGTGGCTCTGACTCAGCAGGGGGTGTGTCGGACTTCTGCAGAGAGACCGCTGCTTCCTCACAGAGAACAAGGCAAAGCCTTCTAAATATAAGGAAGGGTAAGATCATATTTAGCTTTTCTAAACTGAAAGTTCAACTGAGATTTGAATATTTTGGGGGTCAGGGTCCCTCTCCTGAACCTCCATAACCAGTGGAGGAGGACCAGCCTGTCCACAATGAGTTATAACCGAAACAAGCACATGGTTAACATTTGTTGTTGTTCTCTGCAGCTCCGTAAATTAATCCACATCATTACACCATCAATGAGTTTGATTTCTTTCTCTCCTGGCAGAGCGGCACCACCACCACCTCCACCACCACCAAGGTCGGGAGGGTCATGAAGGTCCCAGTAACGGGCAGACAGAGGGTGTGGCAGGCCCAGCGGGGAGCGCCCTATGAGAATCCCAATTGGAGATTCGAATCTTCCAGCTCCAGTGAAGAGGTGAGGGAAAGACTCATCCTTATTGTTGTTTTCACAGGGCTTGGGGTGTCACCTGTCCCAGGAGACCAGCCATTACTTTATTACTAGTACTTCCCACCAAAGCTCCAAAGACTGAAACATGTGAGAGACCTCTAAGATGGAGGACAGTCCAAGCCCTCCTCAGTCTGCTGGGGGTTGTTTGAAGGTGAACTCCACCAATGTATCTGACCTCAGAAGAAGGCCTGGCTCCATTCTTCTGTCTGGAATGGTCCCCGGGTTGCTCTGATTGGGTGTTGGATAATTTGAAATACTGTATGTGCCCCGTGTCCCGGTAATGACCAGTTCCCCTTCTCCACAGATCTCCAGGGTCAGGCGTCCTCCACAGCAAAGCAGATTGCAGCCAATCAGAAGCAGGATGGATGTCAGCTGCCGCCATCTTGGCTGTAGATCTCCTCTTGGGTCCATTGTGGATGATTCCAGCTCCAGTGAGGAGGACTAATTTGCCGGTAAGAAGGTTCACATGACCTCATTAAACTGTCACTTTCCGACATTGGCTCACCATAGTCACATGACACCGCTACACTGCCAGCACTCACTACATTGGCTCACCATAGTCACATGACACCACTACACTGCCAGCACTCACTACATTGGCTCACCATAGTCACATGACACCAGTACACTGCCAGCACTCACTACATTGGCTCACCATAGTCACATGACACCAGTACACTGCCGTCACTCACTACATTGGCTCATCATAGTCACATGACACCACTACACTGCCAGCATTCAGTACATTGGCTCAGCATAGTCACATGACACCACTACACTGCCAGCATTCACTACATTGGCTTAGCATAGTCACATGACACCAGTACACTGCCAGCACTCACTACATTGACTCACCATAGTCACATGACACCACTACACTGCCAGCACTCACTACATTGGCTTATCATAGTCACATGACACCACTACACTGCCAGCACTCACTACATTGGCTCAGCATAGTCACATGACACCAGTACACTGCCAGCACTCACTACATTGGCTCACCATAGTCACATGACACCAGTACACTGCCAGCAATCACTACATTGGCTCACCATAGTCACATGACACCAGTACACTGCCAGCACTCACTACATTGGCTCACCATAGTCACATGACACCACTACACTGCCAGCACTCACTACATTGGCTCACCATAGTCACATGACACCAGTACACTGCCAGCACTCACTACATTGGCTCACCATAGTCACATGACACCACTACACTGCCAGCACTCACTACATTGGCTCACCATAGTCACATGACACCAGTACACTGCCAGCAATCACTACATTGGCTCACCATAGTCACATGACAACAGTACACTGCCAGCACTCACTACATTGGCTCACCATAGTCACATGACAACAGTACACTGCCAGCACTCACTACATTGGCTCATGACTGTTGTATAACAGATGTGATTCCCTTTACCTAAAAAACCCCAACCTCTTAACCTTATTCTAAACAATCAAGACCAGACCAGAGGGTTGGAGTTATAAAAGGCCGTAGCAGCCTACTTTATTAAACAATAAATACCATAACAAAAACACATCTGTTATTCAAAGATTCCTCATCTATCTAGCGTTGGTCTTTGCAGGAGATTCGTAAAACATCAGTAACATAACCATATTGCACTGCGGCCCTTCTCTTAATGAAATAATAGGCCTCAAGCCGACAAGCTGGCTCAGAGACAACCAATGACCGCAGTGCCCCCATTAACACTTTCCGTCTAACCTCCGTTATCCGGAAACCACCATCAGTACCATCAGGACCATAGCAACGCTAGTTCCCGAAATTCTCATTGTGCCATATCTTCTTTCCCCTGCAAAGACCAAAACGCCCGCCACAGCACCCAAAGGTAACAACCTTACCTTTTGGTGCACCTCCACACCCAAATAGCTCTCTGGATACCGTCCTGCAGTCCCAACGCCCACAGATCAATACCCACATCATTTAAATGAACGCCATCTCTCCTCAAGTACCTCCAAGTTTCGAACTCTAATTCCAAATGCCTAATAGCCAATCCCCCATTCTTCACCATGAACTTACTCACCTCCCGGTTAATCTCCCTCCGTGCCCTATTAACACCCTCAAACGACCTGGCCATCCTCCATGTTGTCCGAGCCACCATGTCGGACCAAACTATAACCATCTTTGAAAACTCCTGCATCCAACGCCAGCCATCAAATTTGATGTCCCGCGATATATACACCATAGATCTCACCCCCAAATCATTGCCCCCTAAATGCAAAACTAAAACATCCGGTGCCCTGTCCCTAAGCGCATAACGCTGCACCTCAGAAATCAATCTTCCCCACAACATACCCGGGAACCAAAACCACTTAATGCAGGCTTCCTTCCTATGAAAAACCCAACTGTCTACCTTCAAATCTCACCTCTCCCCTCCTGGCCCCGTAGCTCACAAAGGAATGGCCCAATATCCAAACCAGGCCTGCCGCTGAACCTGTAAAGAAAATGACCCAAAAACAATACCCATGATCACCAGTATTCTGCAAACCTAACCGCCAATATGAACAGGATTCTTCCCAATTAACATTTTACAGCCCCACCGCCAGATGAGACCTAACATATATCCGGAACCTCCGCGATTCCCACCGCCCTATGCGTTTTACAGCCTCTGCATCCATCCCATTTCTAGCCGCCTCTGTCGCAGCCCCAATCCGAAAGGAATGAGACGAAAATTCCTTCTCATTCAAACCCAAAGCCCTTAAACATTTCCTAAATACGGCCACAAATTGATAACGTGATAACGGAACCCCATCGAAATGCACCAACAAGGGACCCCCCCTTTGGCGGATACCCATAAATCCCTTAACCGCTTCCACTGGGCACAATGCCGAACCCGGCACTGGGAAACCTGCACCAACCTCCCTTTACCCATTTGATCCGTCTTTGACCTATGAAAATATAACAAAACATCCTTTTCGCATGTCACCTCCTGTATCCCAATTCCCCCTTGTACCTTCTTTGACGGACTAACCAATTCCCCAATACGAAATGCCCCGAAGAAAGACAGCAAAAATGCCGCCGTAAACATGGTGCACTCGTAGTCAGAGGAACAAACCCCCACCAACTGTGCTACCATACCTGTTAAAATCTGAAAGGTTATCGTCTCCTGGAGTCCGTACGAACCACCAATTGCCGATAGCCTTTCATCGCCTGCCTCACCCAGAAATCCTTTGTAAAGTCAGGCTGGCCTTGTAATTTGAACAACAACGCTAAACCCGCTAACTGCTTATGCAGTGCTGATGCAGGCACTCCCTCCTCCATCATTCTCGCCACATAATACACCATGAGCCCCACTGCACCATCCACCGACTCATCACCCACCTCTTGCACCAACGCCTACCACTCATGTCATACTCTCGAGTATGCTGACCAGGTCACCTCACTTACCGACTTCCTGATCCATCCGGCGACGAAGCCAATGCTATCCCCCACAACCATTCGGGACAAGGCACCCTGTGCCGCTCCGCCTCCGCCGCCAACTCGCAGAACCTGTCCCACTGGAAGCGAGACAGCGCATCAGCGATAACATTCTCCACACCCGGGAGGTGTACTGCATGAATGAAAGCATTCAACTGCAAACGTCTCAAAACCAAGTGTTGTAACAACCTAATCACTGGCGGGAATGATGCAGTAATCCTGTTAATCACTTGCACCACACCTAAATTGTCCCCATGAAACCGCACTTTTCGATCCTTAAAGGCCCCACCCCACAATACAACTGCTAAAACCACCGGAAACAGTTCCAGCAGCACTAGGTTTTTAGTAAAACCCGCTTCAATCCATTCCCCCGGCCATGTAACCGCACTCCACTGCCCGTGAAAGAACGCCCCATAACCTGTGGAACCGGCCGCATCCGTGAACAGTTCGAGGTCAAAGTTGCTGACTGGCTCCGACATCCATAGCGCCCGTCCATTAAAGGATTCCAAGAAGGTATGCCATACCCTCAAGTCCTCCCTGTGTTCTTTTCTCAATCTCACATAGTGCCTTGGGGACTGAATACCAGCTGTGCTGGCCACTAGCCTGCGGCAAAAAACCCTCCCCATTGGCAAACTGCAGCACGCACAATTCAGCTTACCTAATAGCGATTGCAAATCTCGAAGCTGAACTTTGCGCAACCCAATCATACCTGCGATTTCCCTTTTTAGGTCCGACAACTTATCTTCTGGTAACCTGCATTCCATTGCCACCGAGTCCAGGACAATGCCCAGAAAACTGATGACCTTACCAGGTCCTTCCGTCTTCTCGGGCGCCAATGGAATGCCAAACCTATCCGCTATGTGCTCCAGCGATGCCAGGAGCACCGCACAGATTCTGGAAGCAGCTGGTCCTATGCAAAGGAAATCGTCCAAATAGTGGATAACCAAATTCATGCCTGACACATCCCGTACTACCCATTCTACAAAAGAACCGAACTGTTCAAATAATGCGCACGACACAGAGCAGCCCATCGGCAATCATTGGTCCACATAAAATTGGTTATTCCAATGGCATCCCAGCAACCGGAAACTATCCGGGTGAACCGGAAGAAGCCGAAAGGCTGACTCCACATCTGCCTTAGCCATTAACGCTCCCTTGCCGTAACGCCGTACCCACCCCACCGCAGCATCAAATGATGTATAAGACACTGAACAATCTGCTTGATCAATTGCATAATTCACCGATCCCCTTTTCAGGAAGGAGAGGTGATGAATGAGCCTAAACTTATCCCGTTCTTTCTTTGGCACCACCCCCAACGGGGATACTACCAAATCGGCAAAAGGCGGTAATGGGAAAGGACCCCCCATTCTCCCTAAAGCCACCTCCTTATTTAGTTTCTCCGAAACCACGTCCGGATGTTGCATTGCTGACCTCAAATTGCGCGGAACAGGGGGAACAACCTCTAAATTACACGAAATCCCAAAACCTACTGTAAAACCTGACTCTAACAACCTCGCCGCCTCCCTGTCCGGATACCTACTTAGGAACGGCCGCATTCTGCGCACCTTCACCGGGGTCCTCCCTCTAGTTTTCAGCCTCTCCAGCGCGGCCTTTTTTCCTGTTTAAAGCATCTGGACCCCGGATGAGTTCCTCCGCACCCAGAACATTCATGCTTGTACCAACATGCACCTCCAAACTTACCGGTCCCTGAATTATATTGCCAACATACCCCTTTTTTGTTTTCGGCCGATTGTCCCTGGGCCGAAGGTCCACCGGCCCCTCCTGGAAAAAACTGGCTGGGAGCCCTCGGTGACGTCATCAGGCGCATCCACAAGCTGATGTCCTTGTGATCCCATCTCAGTTCTGGCCTTACCGCTCTGCGTTGACGAAATCATACCGCAGCCATCCTGTACCGCCATAAACCCTGTAGGCCTCCCCTATAGCATCCTGGTAGCAGAATATCCCCGAATAATGTTCGGGATTCTTCTCCCCTATGACACTTGCCATTATCGCGAACGCATGTAACCAGTTCCTCGTCCTCCTTCTTGGAATCATCCGGTTTTACCCTGTCCAGGTTACATTTTTCTAAAAGCAGCAGGGAAAATATCTCAACGTACTCACCTTTCCACAGTTTTTTCCGCACCTCCTGTTTCAGATGAGCTCCCAGTGGTCCCTCAAAGCAGACATATACTTCACATTTTGCTGCATCTCCCAAACTGACGATGTCCTGCCTTCCCTCTGCCTTTGACGTCCCCTGTGGGGAACTACCCACCGTTGACGCCACAGCAGGAGCAGGGATTTTAGGCGCAACCACTGGCACCACCGCGCTCCCTCCAGCCGCACCGGAATCCCCGGCACTCCCACTTGTGAGACCCATGCCGATGCTGGCCCAGCTGCGACTCTTTCCGCATTCTCAAATTTCTGTACCAGGTCCTTTATTCTGGCCAAAAAAACCCCAATAACCCAGCAGTCCCCCCGGACGGTCCCGAAACCCCCGCACCCGGAGCGGACCCAGCTAAGCCACTACTAACTCCCCGCACCCGGAGCGGACCCAGCTAAGCCACTACTAACTCCAACAGTATCAGACATTCCCACAACATGCATAGAAGAAGGTAACTTACCCGGCTGCACAGGCGTGGACCCCTCAGCCGATCATCCGTGTTCCTCCGACCGCACGCTCCCGGTTAATGGCCCCGCCCCCTCTTTAGATCCGGACTGGTTTCCTGGGGACCTCAGCTCCAATCCTTCTTCCTCCTCAGATGATGGCCCACCATGCGATGCAGCCCTGGTTGCCGCTAGAACTGCTGACCTCCGACCCTGCCTCCGCGCAGCATAGCCCTCTGATGATTTTTGGACAGCCTTGCCAGGACCAGTGCATTGAACCTCAGTCCTGCCAGCCTCCGCTCTCCCATGCACCAATCCTGATCTCCTCCCACGATCGTTCTCTTTTCGGTCCCCTGCTGCAGTGTTAGAAAGCCCAGGGACTGCCACCATAGCCCTCTGCTCCGTGTGTCCTGTCCCCTGTGACGCCATCCTCCTCTGCACAGCGTGTCCGGTCTCCTGTGACAGTCTCCTGATGATGGGGGAGGGGCCCGCACTCACACTGTCCCTGCGCCTTGTAGGCCGCATGTTCCCCCCAGGGGCCTGCAATGAGCTGCTCGATCCCCCCTGCTGTCCTAGAACAGTAACCGGGCACCCCCTAGCCACTAACGCTGCCCGCTACGCTGCCGGACCCGACAGGGTCCCAGCAGAATCACCACCCCCCACCCTCCGCTGCGGTCCCGCATTGCGGTCCGGGAAGAACCGATCCGGCGGTCTGGACCTCCGTCCCCTCGTACCTGGCAAAGGCTCAAAGCCTTGTAACACAGTCCCCAGAGTGTCCTATAGCCATGAAGCCCCCGGCGCCGCTGCCTCCTTCCTAAGCTGGGCCAAGATCCTCTCCACATCAGCCATGCTGTCTGCTCCCTGGAACTTTCCCCCACGCTTGTGATGACTCATCAGGGCGGGGACAGAATTTAACACCTTCCATGGCCCCTCCCCCTCAGCACCAAACATTTTCCCTTTCTCATGATACCATCTCCCTGTTAACCCTGTCATGTCCGCCCTTCGCCTATGTATTTCTTACTTTGCTCCGGGCTTCTCTTCATAGTCACATGACACCAGTACACTGCCAGCACTCACTACATTGGCTCACCATAGTCACATGACACCAGTACACTGCCAGCAATCACTACATTGGCTCACCATAGTCACATGACAACAGTACACTGCCAGCACTCACTACATTGGCTTATCATAGTCACATGACACAGTACACTGCCAGCAATCACTACATTGGCTCACCATAGTCACATGACACCAGTACACTGCCGGCTCTCACTACATTGGCTCACCATAGTCACATGACACCAGTACACTGCCAGCAATCACTACATTGGCTCACCATAGTCACATGACACCAGTACACTGCCAGCAATCACTACATTGGCTCACCATAGTCACATGACACCAGTACACTGCCAGCACTCACTACATTGGCTTATCATAGTCACATGACACCAGTACACTGCCAGCACTCACTACATTGGCTTATCATAGTCACATGACACCAGTACACTGCCGGCACTCACTACATTGGCTCATCATAGTCACATGACACCAGTACACTGCCGGCACTCACTACATTGGCTCTCCATAGTCACATGACACCAGTACACTGCCAGCACTCACTACATTGGCTTATCATAGTCACATGACACCAGTACACTGCCGGCAATCACTACATTGGCTCACCATAGTCACATGACAACAGTACACTGCCAGCACTCACTACATTGGCTCAGGGCGGTCACATGATATCTCTGTGCAGCCGTTTTATAATTGGCTCAGGGTGGTCACATGACACGACTATGCTCTCAGCTTTATGCATTAACCTTTTCTCCACCAGAGATGGATTATTGATGGATTTCTGTCCTCTGCAGGTGGGAGGCCGGCGCTGTTCTCTGACTGTATTCCCGGGAGAGGAGGTCTTCTGGCTGGATGATAGGCCGGGCTCATCGGAGGCGTCTGTCTGTCACACGTTCATCAGTCATTGTAGTGGTAGTGACACATTATGCAAATTAGCTAGACAGGAAGGGGGCGTGTACCTAATTATTATATTTTCACAACATGATCAATAACTCACTAGGGCACATTATAGGAAACACCAATAACCGGTGACCAACCTCGTATCATTCTGTTAGAGTGTCAGCTCTGTGGCTCAGCCTGCTTTGTGTTACGGCTCTGCTGACTGCGGAGTAAGGGGGGAGGGGTAACTTTAATAAAGTGGAGAATTAATAATATATATAATTCTGTCTTCTGTCCTGTATACAGATATCAATAAATATTACAATGTATCACCGTGTGTCCCATGAATAAGTCCTGATGGTGAATAATAGTATATAAAGGGGAACTCCGGACAGAATATCTTTTATTGATGGATGTAGTGGGAACGGGTTTTTTTTTGCTGTGTTCCTCTTTGGGAAATTTCCATGTAGTTGCCGCCCTGGTGACCACACAGGAAGTGACGGGGAGTCCACCGAGCGGGGACACAGACAAGCTCCAGTTTGAAGAGTCCCCAATCACCAATGACTTCTATACAGGGACCCCGTCCTGAGCCTGTGTGATTAGGCTCTGAGAGAAGCAAGTGCTGCATATCCCTCCAGTCCAGTGACCCTGAGAATAGGTTCAGCTTCACTGCCCTTCTAAGTTTGGCTGCTTCCATCAGAGCCTAATCACACAGGTATGACAAATCCTCGAGGGTCTACTGACAGTTCTGCTTGCATGTGTTATCACACTGTGCAATAACATAGAACATGCCGCTGCATTGTGGTGCTATTCATTCTGAATGGCACCCCCACACTGAGACAACACATCTGCATTGAAGGTGACTTGTCTTAGTGTGTTGGGATTCATTCAGAATGAGATCATATATACAAGGTGCAAACGTCATGTTCATCGCCTAATCTATTCCTCAACAGCACAGAAATCCACTTTGTGTGCACCACGTGTTATTCCAAACTTGGATTTTACCAGTGGTCAGACTTGTGCTGACACGCCCCCTGCACAGCCTGCCTGTCCTCCAATAATCAGACTTGTGCTGACACGCCCCCTGCACAGCCTGCCTGTCCTCCAATAATCAGACTTGTGCTGACACGCCCCCTGCACAGCCTGCCTATCCTCCAATAATCAGACTTGTGCTGACACACCCCCTGCACAGCCTGCCTGTCCTCCAATAATCAGACTTGTGCTGACACGCCCCCTGCACAGCCTGCCTATCCTCCAATAATCAGACTTGTGCTGACACACCCCCTGCACAGCCTGCCTGTCCTCCAATAATCAGACTTGTGCTGACACACCCCCTGCACAGCCTGCCTGTCCTCCAATAATCAGACTTGTGCTGACACGCCCCCCCTGCACAGCCTGCCTGTCCTCCAATAATCAGACTTGTGCTAACACGCCCCCCCCCCTGCACAGCCTGCCTGTCCTCCAATAATCAGACTTGTGCTGACACCCCCCCCTGCACAGCCTGCCTGTCCTCCAATAATCAGACTTGTGCTGACACGCCCCCCTGCACAGCCTGCCTGTCCTCCAATAATCAGACTTGTGCTGACACGCCCTCCCCTGCACAGCTGCCTGTCCTCCAATAATCAGACTTGTGCTGACACGCCCACCCCTGCACAGCCTGCCTGTCCTCCAATTGTCAGACTTGTGCTGACACGCCCCCTGCACAGCCTGACTGTCCTCCAATTGTCAGACTTGTGCTGACATGCCCTCCCCTGCACAGCCTGCCTGTCCTCCAATTGTCAGACTTGTGCTGACATGCCCTCCCCTGCACAGCCTGCCTGTCCTCCAATTGTCAGACTTGTGCTGACACGCCCTCCCCTGCATAGCCTGCCTGTCCTCCAATAATCACACTTGTGCTGACACGCCCCCCTGCACAGCCTGCCTGTCCTCCAATTGTCAGACTTGTGCTGACACTCCCCCCCTGCACAGCCTGCCTGTCCTCCAATTGTCAGACTTGTGCTGACACGCCCCCTGCACAGCTTGTCTGTCCTCCAATTGTCAGACTTGTGCTGACACGCCCCCCCTCCCCGCACAGTCTGCCTGTCCTCCAATTGTCAGACTTGTGCTGACACGCCCTCCCCTGCACAGCCTGCCTGTCCTCCAATTGTCAGACTTGTGCTGACACGCCCCCTGCACAGCCTGCCTGTCCTCCAATTGTTAGACTTGTGCTGACACGCCCCCTGCCCAGCCTGCCTGTCCTCCAATTGTCAGACTTGTGCTGACACTCCCCCCCTGCACAGCCTGCCTGTCCTCCAATTGTCAGACTTGTGCTGACACGCCCCCTGCACAGCTTGCCTGTCTTCCAATTGTCAGACTTGTGCTGACACGCCCTCCCCTGCACAGCCTGCCTGTCCTCCAATTGTCAGACTTGTGCTGACGTGCCCCCCTGCACAGCCTGCTTGCCCTCCAATAATCAGACTTGTGCTGACATGCCCCCCTGCACAGCCTGCTTGCCCTCCAATAATCAGACTTGTGCTGACACGCCCCCCTGCACAGCCTGCTTGTCCTCCAATAATCAGACTTGTGCTGACACGCCCCCCTGCACAGCCTAGAAGTGGAAGCCCTTTGTGCTACCAAGTGAACAAGTAGTAAACAGTAGGGGGTAGGCTGCGTTGGTGGGCACGGGCAGGCTGTGTTGGTGGACACGGGTAGGCTGTGTTGGTGGACACGAGTAGGCTGTGTTGGTGGACATGGGTAGGCTGTGTTGGTGGACACGGGCAGGCTGCGTTGATGGACACGGGTAGGCTGCGTTGGTGGACATGGGCAGGCTGCGTTGGTGGACACGGGTAGGCTGCGTTGGTGGACACGGGTAGGCTGTGTTGGTGGACACAGGCAGGCTGCGTTGGTGGACATGGGTAGGCTGTGTTGGTGGACACGGGCAGGCTGTGTTGGTGGACATGGGTAGGCTGTGTTGGTGGACACGGGTAGGCTGTGTTGGTGGACACGGGTAGGCTGCGTTGGTGGACACAGGCAGGCTGCGTTGGTGGACATGGGTAGGCTGTGTTGGTGGACACGGGTAGGCTGCGTTGGTGGACACGGGTAGGCTGCGTTGGTGGACACAGGCGGGCTGTGTTGGTGGACACGGGTAGGCTGTGTTGGTGGGCATGGGCAGGCTGTGTTGGTGGACACGGGAAGGCTGTGTTGGTGGACATGGGTAGGCTGTGTTGGTGGACACGGGTAGGCTGTGTTGGTGGACACGGGTAGGCTGTGTTGGTGGACACGGGTAGGCTGCATTGGTGGACACGGGTAGGCTGCGTTGGTGGACACGGGTAGGCTGTGTTGGTGGACACGGGTAGGCTGTGTTGGTGGACACGGGTAGGCTGTGTTGGTGGACACGGGTAGGCTGTGTTGGTGGACACGGGTAGGCTGCGTTGGTGGACACGGGCAGGCTGTGTTGATGGGCACGGATAAAGTTGTTATTTATTTTTAGAACCTAATTCTGCATAAATATTTAAGTGTTATTTCATGAGATAATTTATGAGGGCGTGTTTAGGGGTGGAATTAGGGGTGGGGCAGGGTAGGGGTTGGGTGGGGCAACTGGTGGTGAGTAACCCTTGAGGCCTGGCAAGTAGAAATTTTGAGCCTTGAATTATCACAAACAATATATTTGTGCAAATGTGGTTCACCAAATAAAGTCCAAAAAACATAAAAGCCACACAATTCTTCGTGATAGAGGTGTCTCTAATAGATATTCATTCCATGTCTTCACACAACTGTTATGTGCTCTCAGAACTCTCACTATAAAACAGCCCCAATATTATAGGAATATTCAACCTTCAGGCTCCAGGATACAATGTATCACCACAGGTTCCTCTTACTGGTATGTTAATGGCTTCCTGAGACCCATAGAGTAATACTGAAATCCGGGCTCTAAAACACCAGACCCCCCCCCTGCAAAGCCTGCCTGTCCTCCAATGATCAGACTTGTGCTGGCATGGTTCCCCCACCCACAGAGCCATTCACTGGGAAGATCAGTGCACTGCTTTTTCTCTACCCCCTCCTCTCCTAAGCTCCTTGTGCAAATGAGAACAGAGGTCATGTGATAACTTTAAAAAAAAGAAAAACAAGGGATTTTTATTGGTTTATATATCTATACACAAAGGATTTGCCTTTATTTCTATTTTATTCTGAATGTTTTGCTTAGTAGAGGAAAGAGGTAATCGTCTTCTCAGTCAGTAGACTGAATGTAGATGTACAATCAGTGATGTGTTGGGTTCCGTTGTCAATCTCTGGTCATTCGAAAGCTGAGCCTGAGTGACCACCTCACCTACATAATACACCTAATACACAAATAAAGAGAAAACAATGAAAACAAAAAAAAGAGACACAATCAGAAACAACACCCGGGAACCTCCTAGGAGCTCCAACATCATCCAAGCTGTATGTGGATCTGTCTGTAGCCCTGATCTGAGGGGAGGGAATAGTCCCGATTCATAGACGACGTACATCTCAGGTCACACATCACAGTGTCCAATGATGGAAGAAAGTTGCTGTGAAAAAGTTATTTTTGGTATGTTTTCAAGTGTGGAAAATCTGGGGACTTCCAAAGTGTGTGGGAAGTAGGGATGAGCTTCGAGTTCGAGTCGAACTCATGTTCGAATCGAACATTGGCTGTTCGCAAGTTCGCCGAACAGCGAACAATTTGAGGTGTTCGCGGCAAATTCGAATGCTGTGGAACACCCTTTAAAAGTCTATGGGAGAAATCAAAAGTGCTAATTTTAAAGGCTTATATGCAAGTTATTGTCATAAAAAGTGTTTGGGGACCTGGGTCCTGCCCCAGGGGACATGGATCAATGCAAAAAAAAGTTTTAAAAACGGCCGTTTTTTCAGGAGCAGTGATTTTAATAATGCTTAAAGTCAAACAATAAAAGTGTAATATCCCTTTAAATTTCGTAGCTGGGGAGTGTCTATAGTATGCCTGTAAAGGGGCGCATGTTTCCTGTGTTTAGAACAGTCTGACAGCAAAATGACATTTTGAAGGAAAAAACTCATTTAAAACTACCCGCGGCTATTGCATTGACGACAATACACATAGAAGTTCATTGATAAAAACAGCATGGGAATTCCCCAAAGGGGAACCCCGAACCAAAATAAAAAAAAAAAAATGACGTGGGAGTCCCCCTAAATTCCATACCAGGCCCTTCAGGTCTGATATGGATATTAAGGGGAACCCCGGCCAAAATTTAAAAAAAAAATGACGTGGGGTTCCCCCTAAATTCCATACCAGACCCTTCAGGTCTGGTATGGATTTTAAGGGGAACCCCGCGCCAAAAAAAAAAAAAAAAAACGGCGTGGGGTCCCCCCAAAAATCCATACCAGACCCTTATCCGAGCACGAAACCTGGCATGCCGCAGGAAAAGAGGGGGGGACGAGAGTGCGGCCCCCCCCTCCTGAACCGTGCCAGGCCACATGCCCTCAACATTGGGAGGGTGCTTTGGGGTAGCCCCCCAAAACACCTTGTCCCCATGTTGATGAGGACAAGGGCCTCATCCCCACAACCCTGGCTGGTGGTTGTGGGGGTCTGCGGGCGGGGGGCTTATCGGAATCTGGAAGCCCCCTTTAACAAGGGGACCCCCAGATCCCGGCCCCCCCCTGTGTGAAATGGTAAGGGGGTACAAAAGTACCCCTACCATTTCACTAAAAAACTGTCAAAAATGTTAAAAATGACAAGAGACAGTTTTTGACAATTCCTTTATTTAAATACTTCTTCTTTCTTCTATCTTCCTTCATCTTCTGATTCTTCTGGTTCTTCTGGCTCTTCTGGTTCTTCCTCCGGCGTTCTCGTCCAGCATCTCCTCCGCGGCGTCTTCTAGCTTCTTCTCCTCGGGCCGCTCCGCACCCATGGCATGGGGGGAGGCTCCCGCTCTTCTCTTCTTCTTCTTTTCTTCTCTTCTTCATTTTCTTCTCCGGGCCGCTCCGCACCCATGCTGGCATGGAGGGAGGCTCCCGCTGTGTGACGGCGCTCCTCGTCTGACAGTTCTTAAATAACGGGGGCGGGGCCACCCATGGACCCCGCCCCCCCTCTGACGCACGGTGACTTGACGGGACTTCCCTGTGACGTCACGGGGAATGCCACAGGGAAGTCCCGTCATGTCCCGTGCGTCAGAGGGGGCGGGGTCACCGGGTGGCCCCGCCCCCGTTATTTAAGAACTGTCAGACGAGGAGCGCCGTCACACAGCGGGAGCCTCCCTCCATGCCAGCATGGGTGCGGAGCGGCCCGGAGAAGAAAATAAAGAAAAGAAGAAGAGAAGAAGATGAGGAAGATGAAGAGAAGAGCGGGAGCCTCCCCCCATGCCATGGGTGCGGAGCGGCCCGAGGAGAAGAAGATAGAAGACGCCGCAGAGGAGATGCTGGACGAGAACGCCGGAGGAAGAACCAGAAGAGCCAGAAGAACCAGAAGAACCAGAAGATGAAGGAAGATAGAAGAAAGAAGAAGTATTTAAATAAAGGAATTGTCAAAAACTGTCTCTTGTCATTTTTAACATTTTTGACAGTTTTTTAGTGAAATGGTAGGGATACTTTTGTACCCCCTTACCATTTCACACAGGGGGGGGCCGGGATCTGGGGGTCCCCTTGTTAAAGGGGGCTTCCAGATTCCGATAAGCCCCCCGCCCGCAGACCCCCACAACCACCGGCCAGGGTTGTGGGGATGAGGCCCTTGTTCTCATCAACATGGGGACAAGGTGTTTTGGGGGGCTACCCCAAAGCACCCTCCCAATGTTGAGGGCATGTGGCCTGGTACGGTTCAGGAGGGGGGGGGCCGCACTCTCGTCCCCCCCTCTTTTCCTGCGGCCTGCCAGGTTGCGTGCTCGGATAAGGGTCTGGTATGGATTTTTGGGGGGACCCCACGCCGGTTTTTTTTTTTTTTTTTTTTTGGCGCAGGGTTCCCCTTAAAATCCATACCAGACCTGAAGGGTTTGGTATGGAATTTAGGGGGAACCCCACGTCATTTTTTTTTTAAATTTTGGCCGGGGTTCCCCTTAATATCCATACCAGACCTGAAGGGCCTGGTATGGAATTTAGGGGGACTCCCAGGTCATTATTTTTTTAAATTTTGGTTCGGGGATCCCCTTTGGGGAATTCCCATGCCGTTTTTATCAATGAACTTCTATGTGTATTGTCGGCAATGCAATAGCCGCGGGTAGTTTTAAATGAGTTTTTTCCTTCAAAATGTCATTTTGCTGTCAGACTGTTCTAAACACAGGAAACATGCGCCCCTTTACAGGCATACTATAGACACCCCCCAGGTACGAAATTTAAAGGGATATTACACTTTTATTGTTTGACTTTAAGCATTATTAAAATCACTGCTCCTGAAAAAACGGCCGTTTTTAAAACTTTTTTTTGCATTGATCCATGTCCCCTGGGGCAGGACCCGGGTCCCCAAACACTTTTTATGACAATAACTTGCATATAAGCCTTTAAAATTAGCACTTTTGATTATTCATGTTCGTGTCCCATAGACTTTAACGGTGTTCGCGTGTTCGAATGAACTTTTTTCCTGTTCGCATGTTCTGGTGCGAACCGAACAGGGGGGTGTTCGGCTCATCCCTAGTGGGAAGCCACTGATAAACGCTCCAAATATATATTAAGAAGAACAAATCCAGAAAAAGAATAAATCCAACAACAGAGGAAATGGATGTGTACATCTGGAACCAGAATTTTCCATTCATTACCGACCATCAGATATTAATTAACAAATTCTTCATTAAACCCCCTTCTCAATTAAAAGCCTCAGACATGGGGCCACTCCTCATTTCATTCCCCAACAATGGAGACAAGACCCACCTCAGAATGGAATTCCAGAGTCCTAACAGAAGCAGAGAGAAGGTTCATCTTTGTAAAGACCAATTCGATACATTGTAAAAGATACGGGCCCCGTGAAGACACTTTACTATCACTGGTGTTACATTGTATAAGATACGGGCCCCGGGATACACTTTACTATCACTGGTGTTACATTCTCTACTCACTTCGGCCTCTGACCAGCTATGTGACCGATACAATGGGATTCCTTATGTTGAGTGTTGAAGGACTTCTAGAAAAGCTCAGATCGCTCAGGTATGCACCAGGTTAGAGTAATCTTATTGTGTGACTAAGGAGACCCCCCCCCCCCCCCCTTCTTCTCCAGATCGGTGTCCTCCTCTTCACTAGGGATTAGTGAAGGTTTGGTCCAAACCTAGGATTAAGCTGAACGTTGTCTGTTTAGGCATTTGAATGGATGCCTGAACTTCTGCCCCTTGTGTCCCTTATAGGCAGGAGATGAGCTTCATATATAGAAGGGGCATTTCTAATGATTTTATATATGACAGCTTCCTGACATCTATGGTTTCTAAGGAAGCTGCGGGTGCTGCACCTACTGTGTCCCTAGCAACCACTGCTGTCACTGACACATTGCTTACATAACTAGGAATCTTCGGCCATGTAATCAAAGGGGAGGAGATAGTAGTGACATCACTGCCTAAATGTGGTCACCATCCATATTTGGTCAATGATGTCACTACTATCCCCGCCCCTTTCCACTATATAAAATAGCTGTCATTTGTCAAGCAGCACCATCCAGATTGGTTGCGTGTTCAGGGTCTATCTGGATTTTCATTTCGGAGAGTCACCAGGTGGTGAGCATCCTGGTTAACACCCGATTTACAATGAGAGGCATTTTATAGGACTTTTTTTAATAAAGGTCAAATGCCTGGGTGTCTTTACTCCTAGGTTCTATTTTTTTTAAATTTTTGTATCCCTTTCTCATTCACATAAGAGGGAGCAGTATGTGGGTGCCAGCTTATTTGTAAAGAGGGCTTCTAGATTCCAATAAGCCCACCACCCCCAGACCCCATCAAGCACAGGGTTAGGGTTTTAGGGATGAGGCCCTTGTCCGCATCAACATGGTGGACAAGGTGTTTTCCCTGGGGGGGGCATGTGGCCTGGTATGGTTCAAGGGGGAGGGGCTGCACACTCAAGGCTGTGCACAAGTGTGTATGTTTGACCATTCTTCCAGAAGCGCATTTGTGAGGTCAGGCACTGATGATGGATGAGAAGGCCTGGCTCGCAGTCTCCGAACTAATTCATCCTAAAGGTGTTCTTTTTGGTTGAGGTCAGGACTCTGTGCAGGCTAGTCAAGTTCCTCCACCCCAAACTCGCTCATCCATGTCTTTATGGACCTTGCTTTATGCACTGGTGGAACAGGAAGGGGGCATCCCCAAACTATTCCCACAAAGTTGGGAGCATGAAGTTGGCGTCTTAAGAGTTCCCTTTACTGGAACTAAGGGGCCAAGCCCAACCCTTGAGAAACAACCCCCACACCATAATCCCCCCTCCACCAAATGATTTGGACCAGTGCACAAAGCAAGGTCCATAAAGACATGGATGAGCGAGTTTGGGGTGGAGGAACTTGACTAGCCTGCACAGAGTCCTGACCTCAACCCGATAGAACACCTTTCCGATAAATTAGAGCGGAGACAGTTACATAGTAGGTGAGGTTAAAAAAAGACACTAGTCCATCAAGTCCAACCTATGTGACTGTGAGCCAGGCTTTCTCATCCAACATCAGTGCCTGACCTCACAAATGCTCTTGCGGAAGAATGGTCAAACCTTCCCATAGACACCCTCCTAAACCTTGTGGACAGCCTTCCCGGAAGAGGTGAAGCTGTTATAGCTGCAAAGGGTTGGCCAACTCAATATTGAACCCTCCGGACTAAGACTGGGATGTCATTAAAGTTCATGTGTGTGTGTAAAGGCAGGCGTCCCAATACTTTTGGTAATATAGTGTATTTTATTCATGTTATTTATTTAGATAATAGGTAGGAGATATTGTTCAAGAGACAGGCACAATCCCCTCTAGAGGGATTAGGGGAACAAGGCTTTTTGTTTTTGTTTTTTGAGCGTGCCTAACAGTATAACCACATAGAATAATGATATTAAAAAAGTAATGTTTATTTGACATAGTAAAAATCTTCAATGTATTGTAAAAGCATATAATGGTCACTTCAAAGCATATAATACAATGCCTAGAGGATCAAGAGAAAAAGTGATTGGATCGACACGTTTCGCCCGGAGTGGGCTTCCTCAGGATCCACTTGGTTTCCAAAACTTTGTGTTGTAAATAACTGGTGAACAATACAAGCAATACATTATTCTACCATAATGAAATGACAAAGACTATATGTTCCATATATTTAAATGCCATTTGAAAGTAAAATAATACTGGTAAGTTAAAAATACATGGGGTCACCCAGGAGGAGATGGAGAAAAGAAAAACAAAAAAAAAACCAGCAAGACAAAAAAAAAAGTTATTTATCTCTCTTGTGTAGACATCCAAAAGTCATGTTTCCGGGTGCTGCCAGGTATACAATAAGCACATTAGGTATACAATAAGCACATTACAAGTCACTTTATTCCATCCTCTGCACTGCAGGTGATTTCAGTGTCACAGCTCTCCATAGACACAAAGATGGGCTGTCACATTAGTGGGTCTCTGGTGGCCTCGTTGTCACCTCTCTAATTCACATCCTACAATAGAGTGACCCTTCTGTACATACATCACACTCTGCTACAGGACTATGGCTCTAATATTCATATGGAAGTGCTCTTATACTATATACAGATACAGTGGATTATAGGAGGATGGACTCTGCGTATACGGCATCTTCCTCACTATCCGGGATTCAGGATCTTCTCATCCAATGTCTAGACTCGAGCTGAAAAGAATGACAGAGAAATAATCAGTGTGGAGAAGGAGGGCACGTTCCAAATCCCAAAATCTAACCATGCCCCCGTCTTCTGCCCATATTTCTCATTTTGTCCCACCTACTGCTCCTGTCCAACCTTGTCCATATCATCCCTCATACTACCCAACCTTTCAACCCTGTCCATATCATCCCTCATACTACCCAACTTTCCAACCCTGTCCATATCATCCCTCATACTACCCAACCTTCCAACCCTGTCCATATCATCCCTCATACTACCCAACCTTCCAACCCTGTCCATATCATCCCTCATACTACCCAACCTTCCAACCCTGTCCATATCATCCCTCATACTACCCAACCTTCCAACCTTGTCCATATCATCCCTCATACTACCCAACCTTCCAACTCTGTCCATATCATCCCTCATACTAGCCAACCTTCCAACCCTGTCCATATCATCCCTCATACTACCCAACCTTCCAACCCTGTCCACATCATCCCTCATACTACCCAACCTTCCAACCCTGTCCATATCATCCCTCATACTACCCAACTTTCCAACCCTGTCCATATCATCCCTCATACTACCCAACCTTCCAACCCTGTCCATATCATCCCTCATACTACCCAACCTTCCAACCCTGTCCATATCATCCCACATACTACCCAACCTTCCAACCCTGTCCACATCATCCCTCATACTACCCAACCTTCCAACCCTGTCCATATCATCCCTCATACTACCCAACCTTCCAAGCCTGTCTATATCGCCCTTCCTCCTACCTGACCTTTCCATACCCAACCTATCCAACCTTGTCCATATCATCCCTCCTCCTACCCAACCTTGTCCATAATGTCACTGTTCCTACCCAACCTTCTTCATATCATCCCTCCTCTTACCTAACCTTGTCCATATTGCCCCTCCTCCTGCCCATCTTTGTTCATATCATCCCTCCTCCTACCCAACCTTGTCCATATCATCCCTTCTCCTTCTCTTACCCAACCTTGTTTATATCATCCCTCCTCCTATCCAACCTTGTTCATATTGTCCCTTCTCCTACACAACCATGTCCATATCATCTCTCCTCCTACCCAACCTTGTCCATTTTGTCCCTCCTGCTGCCCAACCTTGTTCATATCATCCCCCCTCGTTCCCAACTTTGTTCCAATCATCCCTCCTACCACCCAACCATGTGATTATCGCCCCTCCTCCTGTCCAATCTTGTCCATAATGTTCCTCCTCCTACCCAACCTTGTCCATATCTTCCCTCCTCCTGCTCCTACCCAACCTTGTCCATATCATCCCTCCTACTGCTTCTACCTTACCTTGTCCATATCATCCCTCCTACTGCTCCTACCCAACCTTGTCCATATCATTCCTCCCTCTCCCCCTCCTCCTACCCAACCTTCTCCTTATCATCCCTCCTCCTACCCAACCTTGTGGTCATATTGTCCCTCCTCCTGCTCTTGCCCAACCTTGTCCATATCGTCCCTTCACCTATCCAACCTTGTCCATATTGTTCCTCCTCCTGTCCAACCATATCCATAATCATCCCTACACCTACTCAACCTTGTCCTTATCATCCCTCCTCAGACCCAACCTGGTCCATATCGTCCCTCCTCCTGCTCCTGCCCAATCTTCTGCACATCGTCCTTCCTCCTACCTAACCTTGTCTATATTGTCCCTTCTCCTACCCAACCCTATTCATATTACCCCTCCTCCTACCTAACATTGTCCTTACCGTCCCTCCTCCTACCCAAATCTGTCCATATTGCCCCTCCTCCTGCCCATCTTTGTTTCTATCATCCCACCCAACCGTGTCCATATCATCCGTCCTCCTACCCAACCTTGTCCATATTGCCCCTCCTCCTGCTCAACCATGTCCATATGGTCCCTCCTCCTGCTCTACCATGTCCATATAATCCCTCCCTCTCCTCCTAACCAACCTTGTCCTTATCATCCCTCTTCCTACCCAACCTTGTCCATATTGTCCCTCCTCCTGCTCCTGCCCAACCTTGTCCATATTGTCCCTCCTCCTGCTCCTGCCCAACCTTGTGCATATTGTCCCTCCTCCTCCCCAACCTTGTCCATATCATCCCTCCTCCTACCCAACCTTGTCCATATCATTCCTCCTACTGTTTCTGTCAAACCTTCCCATATTGTCCTTCCTTTAGGGTCGTGGGGGGTTAGCTCAATGGGGATCACCTTCCCTGGGGAAAAGGGTAGTCCAAACAGCAGGTTTTCTTAAAATCTGACTTATAGCCAGTTTTATTTTTTAAAGGTTGCATGAAAATCAAATAAACAAAACAGAAAATAAATCCTCGCCATCCAGGCACTACCTAAACAGTTCGGGATCCTAACTCCCAGGTGAAGGGCTTCTCCCAGTCACCCACAAAACAAAGATAATGCAAGTCTTTTTCTGTCTCTCACAAAGCAGACATCACATAAGCAGCTCTCTCAGGTATGGCTTCCTGAGTCCCAGGCCAAGAGAAATCTTTTTCTCCAGTCCTGCTTTATTTATACCACCTGTTGGTGGACACAAGTGGACAATAAAATCTGGTCCGCAAACCAACCCTGCTAAGGTGGCTGGTAAAACCCGGACCGGATTTCCTGCAAATGAGCGCATGTGTCCACCTCCTTCAGCATGACTTTGCTTTATCATGGGTGGTCAGGGCTCAGCACGTTGGTGGTCTGATATGGATACTTTGTTACAGCAGCCTGGAGCTTAGACTGGAGTTTTCCATTAATAGAAGGTTATAATGAATCAGCGGGAGAGGTCATCGCTGGATCCAATCCTCCTAGATTACTCCAAGATCTCCATCACACTCACCCCCTCAGTCTGTTTGCAGGAAGCTGTACATCCCCGTATTTGTCTTTCCAGGTTCCTTCTCCTCCACCTCCTTACACAGATCATTCCTCAGAGTCTGACGCCCCTATAGAGAGAGAGGAGGGGAGATCACATTACACAGCTGCTTTGTCCAAATGAAAAACAAGAGCCAAATATGGTCAAAAATCTCCGGTCCCGTTCACCGCACCATTGTACATTGGCACATGTATGTTCCTGTGCGGAATTATTAATCCCAACACGTGTTACATTCATGCAGAATATTTTTTTTTTATTCCTACACCTTTATTGAAGCAAAGTACAAAGCACAGCATGGGATGCATTGCAGGGCAGGTCTGTCCACACCTTCTGTATTCGTGCATCAGGCTGCATTCATGTTCTGTTCAACATTTATGTCTAGTATTGAATTGCTTGAGGTCATTATTGTTTTGTATTATGCTGACATCTAGCGGCAGTTTTGAGAAACTGCAACCTGTTTGCTATGTGATTTGGTTTCTCCCTCTGTCCTCCCCTCCTGTTTAGTACTAGCTAGTGTAGTCTTAGCCCTCCCCACTTCTTCCATGTTCCCTCATGTTAGACATGTGCACTGCCAAAAAATGTGTTCGTTCTCGTTTCATTCATTTTTTATTTCCTTTTTCGGGTCATTCGTTATGATCGAAATTCGTTATTTCAAATCAAATTCGTAACTTCTGGAAAATTCGAATTCGTTCCGTTCCGTTCCTTTAGATGTGGTATTCGGTGTTTCGATAATTCTTAAAAATCGAAAATCCGATCATTCAAAAATCTGAACATAAGAACGAAAACCTGAAAATCCGAAAATAAGAACGAAAATCCCAAAATTTGAAAAGACGAAAATCCGAAATAATAACTAACCAACTAAAAATAACTAACTATTAAATTATAGGTATTGGAATTTCCTTTCAAATTTGGCTGTTAGCGAACGTAACGAATACAAATTTATCCGAAGTTACGAATTATCCGAAATAACGAATGCCGCATCTAAACAAAGGGAATGTAATGAATTAATAATAATAAATAATAATAATAATAAAAAGTTTTTATTATTATTATTTATTATTATTAATTTGTTATGTTCTATTCGTTTAGATGCGACATTCGTTATTTCTGATAATTCGTAACTTCGGATAAATTCTTATTTGTTACGTTCACTAACAGCCAAATATGAAAGGAAATTCCAATACCTATAATTTAATAGTTAGTAATAGTTATTATTAAAAGTTAGTTATTATTTCGGATTTTCAGATGTTTGGATTTTCGTTCTTATTTTTGGATTTTCATTCTTATTTTCGAATTTTAAAATCTTCGATTTCTGAAAAATTCGTTAAATGGGTTCTCGTTAATTCGAATATTTCTGAATTGACGAAATTGTTGAATTTCGTAAAAAAATGAATTTGGAACGAAGCAAATTGCACATGTCTACCCTCAGTCAGTGTTAGTTATTCTCAGAGAAAGGGCTCTGGAAAGCCATTTTCTTCTTATTACCTTTTTGCACCTCAGCCACAAACAAAACAAAACAAAAAAAATGATAAAAATGAAAAATTATAAAAATGAAAAATAAATGAGAAATAGGCATGTTTAAAGAGCTGCTGTGTTGAACGTCTATGGTGTCCAGAAAAGTGATGCTGTCAATCCATTAACTACACAATACTTATAAATGTGTTCGATTATACAATGCGCAATAAAAATTAAGGGCATTGGTACCGATCACTCACTGTGTTCATTCAGGAAAGGAAGGGGCCAGTAAATGACATGTAGCGAGTTCCCAGGCCTAATGAGAACCTCCAGGGCCAGAGATAGCTGAAATCCTTCTATATATGGTGGTTTGTGATGCATAGTGGGTGCAAGGTAGTTAAACTCATTTGGCGCCAGACACTTCTTGAATGTAAAAGATATTTTTATTTCTCTTAACGGAACTTTGGGAGAGAGGGTTAGGGCAAGGACACCCTTAGCTTAGATTAATTAGCAGACTCCGAGACATCTACAGGAGGACAGCCATGCAGGGAAAGACATCCAGCAAGACGAAACATCTGCAGGTTCAGGAATGCTGTCTCCTATGGCAACAGTCTTCAACAGTTCCTAACACAAACGTAACAGTTCCTTCACTTCCACTAACAATCACTTCTTGTAGTTCTTCAGCACACTGAGCTCCCGGTCTCTCTCACTAGACTAGATGATTCACTGACATTGAACCCCTTGAGCTCCTCCAATCTTCACTGTAGTATCTTCCTCAAGCGTCACTCCCACTTCTCTGTTGGGTCCCTAGCTTGGCACTCTAGATACTTCTCAAGCGTAACCCCACTGGCCTGCTCGGTCCCTGGCTTCACACACAAGGCTGCTCTGCAAGTGTCACCTCAACTGGTTGGGTCCCTGACTTGGCACTTGCTGAAGTTTCCCGATTCTTCACCATCCCCAGTTGGTGAGAATTCTGCTCCGGTACTTGCTTCAGGTACTCACTGTGGTCCTCGGTAGTAAGGTGTTTGGTCCCTTACTGGCGACAGCTTCCCCTCTACCTCCAACCACGACAGGTTCTCCGGCCGGCAGAACCGTCACTTTCAGTTGGACTGCAAGCCACAATCCCAACCCTATGCTGCTCTCTTTCTTCTGGATAGGCCCTCACAGAGCCTAGCAGCCAGATGTGCCCAATCTCCGGCCTAGCAGCCCAGGCAATACAACACACTTCCACAACCTTCCAGGTGGCACAGAACCCCGATCACCTGACTCCACCCAAATATATAGGTTCTTCCAGCAGGCCAAGGGATTCAAGAAAACTCCTGCCCATTGGCTGAGATACCCCATACACTCCTAATCTGACCTTGCATTGCCCTCCTCATATCTAATGCCACCAGGTACCGGGCCACCTAGCGGCAAAAGAGAGAAGTGCAGCAATTACAGACTTAGAGTGAAATCAATTTATCCCTAACAATGGGCCAAGGTAGCTATGCTAATTTAGGAGCAACCCTGTCTAAACACCAGGATACATAACAGAACATCTTCCTAAATGCTTGCATCTCCCTCAAATATCAGGGCCCATAGTTGGTAGACAAGAGTCCCCTTCAAAAGCCTTCAAAAGCCTCTGTCCCGAGTGAGTCTATCACATTTCTCCCCATCAAAAGTCGATAAACAACCTCCTAGACCTCCACCTGGTTTGGACATGCGTTAGTCGGGCAGAGTGAACTCACATAGTCAGTCCGCATGATCTTCATTGCTTGGCTGCAAGGAATAGTTGTCATCAGTAGGTGTGGGGCAGAGGCCATTGACTCTCTGTCCGGCTGGTTTGTAACATACCTGGGCTTAGTTTGCAGCTGGGGAGAGGGGCCAATCTCCCCAGCTTCTTGAAGCTGAGGAGACACTAGAGGTGCTAGGCAGAGGCCAGCGGCGCTCTTCCCTGTTGCCAGCTATTCATCAGCTGGGAGTAGAAGCTTCACTACGTCCGCTTGTTGCTGGGGAGAGGGGCCAACTGCTCCGGCTTGCTGGATCTCCGCAGTTGTCGCCGGTGCTGGGCAAAGGTTTGTAGCACTCTGCCCTGTTGCCAACACTTCTGCTGGGGACTCCACATAATCCGCTCTGGCTAATTGTTGGGGAGGGAGGCCGGCTTCCTCCACTCCCGAACTGTGCATCCGCGGTTGGAGAGATTAGCCAGTTGCTCCATCCCCCAGACTCCTGTGGAGCGAGGATGACTTCCTTCGCTCCTAAGTCACTACCCTGCCTCCTCTCCCTTCTCCCCCTGGATCCTGATCTGCTGCTGGGGAGTAACTGCCACTTTCTCCCCCTGGGCCTCTGGAACTGCTGCAGATGTGGGGTAGAGGTCTTGGATCCTCTGTCCAGTTGTCAGCGCTTCAACTGGAGAAGTTTCTTGTAACTCCACAGTAGGGATGAGCAGAACAGCCCCCGGTTCGGTTCGCATCAGAACATGCGAACAGGCAAAAAATTTGTTCGAACACGCGAACACCGTTAAAGTATATGGGACACGAATATGAATAATCAAAAGTGCTCATTTTAAAGGCTTATATGCAAGTTATTGTAGGTCAGGTCCTGCCCCAGGGGACATGTATCAATGCAAAAAGAAGTTTTAAAAACGGCCGTTTTTTCGGGAGCAGTGATTTTAATAATGCTTAAAGTCAAACAATAAAAGTGTAATATTCCTTTAAATTTCGTACCTGGGGGGTGTCTATAGTATGCCTGTAAAGGGGCGCATGTTTCCCGTGTTTAAAACAGTCTGACAGCAAAATGACATTTCAAAGGAAAAAAGTCATTTAAAACTACCCACGGTTATTAATGAATTGCCGGTCCAACAATACACATAAAAGTTCATTGATAAAAAACGGCATGGGAATTACCCACAGGAGAACCCCGAACCAAAATTTAAAAAAAAATGCCTTGGGGGTCCCCCTAAATTCCATACCAGGCCCTTCAGGTCTGGTATGGATATTAAGGGGAACCCCGTGCCAAAATTAAAAGAAAAAATGGCGTGGGGGTCCCCCTCAAAATCCATACCAGACCCTTTAGGTCTGGTATGGATTTTAAGGGGAACCCCGCGCCAAAATAAAAAAAATGGCGTGGGGTCCCCCCAAAAATCCATACCAGACCCTTAACCGAGCAGGCCGCAGCAAAAGAGGTGGGGACGAGAGAGCGCCCCCCACCCTCCTCCTGAACCATACCAGGCCACATGTCCTCAACATTGGGAAGGTGCATTGAGGTAGCCCCCCAAAGCACCTTGTCCCCATGTTGATGGGGAGAAGGGCCTCATCCCCACAACCCTTGCATGGTGGTTGTGGGGTTCTGCGGGCGGGGGCTTATCGGAATCTTGAAGCCCCCTTTAACAAGGGGACCCTCAGATCCCGGCCCCCCCTGTGTGAATTGGTAATGGGGTACAAATGTACCCCTACCATTTCACAAAAAAAGTGTCAAAAAGGTTAAAAAACAAACACAAGAGACGGTTTTTGACAAGACCTTCATTAATTTCTTCTTCTTTCGGCTTCTTCTTCCATCTTCTTTCTTTTGGTGTTCTTTCGGTGTTCTTCTTCTACCTCCGTCTTCTTCTCCATCTTCTTCTTTTCCATCTGCTTCTTCCTCCGCTCTTCTGGTCCCGCATCTTCCTCCAGGCTTCTTCTCTGCTCCGTCCGCATGATCTGCCTCAGTGGGAGTCTTCAGCCGTGTGACACTTCGCTTCTTCTGACACTTCTTATATAACCGGGGCGGGGCCACCCGGTGACCCCGCCCTCCTCTGACGCACAGGGAATTTACGGCACTTCCCTGTGGTTTTCCCCATGTGGTCAGAGGGGGGCACTTTTGATTTCTCCCATAGACGTTTAAAGGGTGTTCCGCAGCTTTCGAATTTGCCGCGAACACCCCAAATTGTTTGCTGTTCGGCGAACTGGCGAACAGCCGATGTTTGAGTCGAACATGAGTTTGACTCGAACTCAAAGCTCATCCCTACTCCACAGATGATGCTGGTAGGAAATCCCATGTCCCTATCAGTGATGTGGGAGAAAGGCTGGATGCTTCTTCTCTCAGGAAAACTGAAGCTGCTGTTGGTGCTGGGCAGAGCTTAGCAATGTTCTGCCCTGATGCCAGCTGTTCCGCTTAGAAGTAAACTGAAAAGTCAGTGGCCTTGCACACATCCTCCAAGGTCAGCAACTGTTGCAGGCAGAGGTGAGCAGCGCTCTGCCCTGATGCTAGCTCCTGTGCTGGAAGTTCACTTGGTTGTTCCTCTCAGCAGAAAAGTCTATTAAACCACTAAACAGAGGGTGGTGATAAATGGGGAGTACTCGGAATGGTCAGAGGTGGGTAGTGGGGTCCCCCAGGGTTCTGTGCTGGGACCAATCCTATTTAATTTGTTTATAAACGACCTGGAGGATGGGATAAACAGTTCAATCTCTGTATTTGTGGACGATACTAAGCTAAGCAGGGCAATAACTTCTCCGCAGGATGTGGAAACCTTGCAAAAAGATCTGAACAAATCAATGGGGTGGGCGACTACATGGCAAATGAGGATTAATGTAGAAAAATGTAAAATAATGCATTTGGGTGGCAAAAATATGAATGCAATCTATAGACTGGGGGGAGAACCTCTGGGGGAATCTAGGATGGAAAAGGACCTGGGGGTCCTAGTAGATGATAGGCTCAGCAATGACATGCAATGCCAAGCTGCTGCTAATGAAGCAAACAGAATATTGGCATTAAAAAGGGGATCAACTCCAGAGATAAAACGATAATTCTCCCGCTCTACAAGACTCTGGTCCGGCCGCACCTGGAGTGTGCTGTCCAGTTCTGGGCACCAGTCCTTAGGAAGGATGTACTGGAAATGGAGCGAGTACAAAGAAGGGCAACAAAGCTAATAAAGGGTCTGGAGGATCTTAGTTATGAGGAAAGGTTGTGAGCTCTGAACTTATTCTCTCTGGAGAAGAGACGCTTGAGAGGGGATATGATTTCAATATACAAATACTGGACTGGTGACCCCACAATAGGGAGAAAACTTTTTCGCAGAAGGGAGTTTAACAAGACACGTGGCCACTCATTAAAATTAGAAGAAAAGAGGTTTAACCTTAAACTACGTAGAGGGTTCTTTACTTTAAGAGCGGCAAGGGGGCAGTGGTCTCAGCGGTGGGGGCAGCGATAGTTTAAAAAAAACTATTAGATAAGCACCTGAACGACTGCAACATACAGGGATATACAATGTAATACTGACATATAATCACACGCATAGGTTGGACTTGATGGACTTGTGTCTTTTTTCAGCCTTACCTACTATGTAACTATGTAACTAATCTCTGGAATTGCTGAAAATTCAGGGCATGGGCTGGTGGCACTTGGGCCCAGTGCAAATACTTTCGCAGGTGACTCATCCATAACATCCTCTGATGAAAAGTCAATTAAATCGTGGCTGGGGAATGAGGATGCCTTCCTCTTCTCCCGAGCCCTTGAGCTGCAGCTGGGAAGATGAGCCGGCTGTTCCATCTCCTGTACCTTTACCTGACTGCTGGAAAGACGCACTCCTCCATCCAAGCTCGTCCTGTGCAGAAACAGGTTAGTTAAGGTCAGTCAACACTTGCTGCATCTGCCACAAGAGCTCCGCTTCCATAGCTGCAGATGGAGATGGGCAGAGCACACTGTTACTCTGCCCCATTTCCGACACTTCAGCCAGGCTTTCACAACTGTCGGCTGGTGATTCTGGATAGTCTCAGGCAAAGGGAGCCCAGACCTGCTGCTGAGCAGAGTCTAGCAGCCATCAGTGGGTGATCTCCAGCTCCCATTCCTGAACCGCCACTCCAGATCACTCCCAAAGTTAGGGTCCCCTGACAGCTTCCCGTACAACAGTCCCAGGCTGCCATAGCAAAAGCCTTCTGTTGGGCTGAAATCCAAGGGTATGCTCGGGTTACATGCCACTGGAGGGCTCTGTAGCTTTCGTCCAGCCGCATCTCTGCCCAGACCAGCCTGCTTAACTCAGCTGTCTGCTTCTTGTGTGGTTTTTCTCCCAAAAAACAGCACCCGCAATCCATACTGCGACCAGTGCCTTTACTGGATGGAGGGGAGAATTTTTCCCTGGTGGCGCTGCTCACGGGCTAGCGTTTCCTTCCAGAGTTCCCAGCAGACAGAATTATACAATCCCAGCAGGACCTGCTCTGACACTGGTCCCCTGTGCTGTATCCAGATCTCTCGCAACCTCCTTCTGAATACCTCTTCCATGGCGGCTGGTATCTGTACCTCTCCTCTTCTGCTATCTTGACCTTGGATCCTGGTGGAGGTTTTCCCAGACTGCAGGAAGCATCCCACTGCTTGCCACCAATATCCCTCAACATTAGTTTGCTGGCAGACAATAGTTGTGTTAAAGCGGAGTTCCACCCACTTTTCGATCTCCACATCATCCGCTTTAGACCTTGCCATACTCACTGCAATCTGCATTTTTTCCCCCTCTGTCTTTACCTTGTTTATAAGGCTTTGTTCAGCACTTCCTGTGTCTCCCATCTGCGGCTATTTGCGCAATATCTGGCCGCGCACTGGCTCCTGGGAGAGGTTTGCCATAGTTCCCAGGAGTGAGTGGGCATCGCCAATTCTCATCATCGCGAGGTTACCTTGGTTGCCATAACAACAAGGCGGGCATTTCCTAAGACGCCGCCCGTGATGCCACCCGTTGTAATGGGAACCAGAGAAGTTTCCAGCGTTGTGAGTTGTGGATAATGCGCACGTGAAAGAGTATCCTAGTTGGCTTCACATGCCCAGAAGCAAGATGGAACAGCGCTATTAATGAGATTAGTGATTGGAGCATTACATTAGGATGATACTAACAGATGCCTTTAGAAAAAAAATTGTAATATGTGGGTGGAACTCCGCTTTAATTAGCACAATTAACAATGGGTGAAAGACCCTACAGACTGTTAGACAACAGAAGACCCAGGGCTTCCCAGATCTCATTAACCAGGTTTCTTTTCACATACATCTGTCTACTGAGTCCCAAGCTGGCAGAGACCATCATGGCCTCCTTAATAATGTCCTTTTGCATTACATAACAGAACATCTTCCTAAATGCTTGTAACATCCTCAAATGCCAGGGCCCATAGTCGGTAGGCAAGAGGCTAAGCATTCAGTCCCCTCCAAAAGCCTCTGTCCCGGGTGAGTCTATCACAAGGAGCATTCTTCCTGCTGTGAACTACTACTTCCCACCTACTGACCTCCATTGTAAGGGACAATATTCCCATCGACCCTCCAATTAATTAATTTTAGTGTTTTTTCTACACATACTGTATATTTGGTCACCGATTGAAGGTAGTAGAAAAAAAAAACATAATAATATTTAATAAAACAGATGTAAGTGTCCACCTGCTGGATGAAGTGAAAGCTCTGAAACTGAAGCACTGAAACCAGGAAGGACTGATTAGCATTCTTGGTTTGAAACTTACCGCCTTTAGGTTTCGTGTCAGGATGCATTCTTCAACCTGAGATATAACAACGTGAGAGTCGTATTTAAACTTGTAACAACCAAAGCAGTTATAGGTCCTCTGTGGAGACAAAACAATGGGAACACATGATCACCAGGTGAGGTCAGATAGTACTATAAGTCACAACTATCACCAGATGAGGTCAGATAGTGGAGCAGTGTGGAGTAATTCATTCACAAAGTTCAAAGTAGAGCAGTGTGGAGTAATTAATTCACAATGTACAGAAGAGAGCAGTGTGGAGCAATTCATTCACAAAGTTCAGTGTGGAGTAATTATTTGACAATGTACAGGGTGAAGTACGGTGGAGTAATTCATTTACAATGTACATGTCAGGATCACTTAAGGGGCTCCTGCTCCTCAATCCCACCATCCGGGTGTTGGCTGTTGCATTCCCCCTGTCTGTGTTTACCTGGAAGGTGATTGATCTGGTCAGTCACCTGATATAAGCAAACCGAACACTCTATCTCTTGCTTGTGATAGAGACAGTATATCTGCATTGTTCCTGATCAAGACTCCCATTTGTTTGCCCTGCTTTGCTGTCTGGATTACCCTGTGTATGACCCGGATTGGATATTGAACTATTCCCTGAACTCTGCCTGCCTTGATCGTGGACTGTTATTGGATCGGATATTGGACTATTCCCTGAACTCAGCCTGCCCTTTACCTGGACTGACATAGAACCACGCTATCTGTCTGCTAAACTGCAAGTATCTGTTTGCTTTGTTCAGTTCACGTCTGCCTTGGTGTGGTGGCCAGACACTATAGCATTGTGTATAAGTCCTGGTGGCAACCAAGTACCGGTAGGCCTGCTTGTCTTAAGGGAAAGGGGGCTGCTATAGGTAAAGCACACAGTAGCTAGCTATAGTGTCTGACCACCTGCGTTGGGGTAGACGTGACGTTCGTGAAATTATCACAAGCCTTCTAAGAATAAAAAATTTCTGTCAAGATGGACACTACACAGGCCCGTTTATTTGCTGAGGAAATTTGCAAACTGACACGCGAAGTCCAGGAACTGTCTTTGCGTGTAAGCGCACCTCCAGCAGTAACGCAGGAGCCAGAGCCCAAAGTTGACCGTTTTTCTGGTGACCCCCCTATGTCTTCCAACTATACAAATAGTTGTATGCTATACTTTAAGCTTAAACCACACTCTTCTAGTTCTGAAGCACAGTGGGTCAGACTGATTATTACATGGTTGCAGGGGGATCCCCAGTCTTGGGCGTTTACTCTCCCCACAGATGACCCAGTCAGAGGGTCAACTGAAGCTTTTTTCAAGGCCTTAGGTTTACTGTATGATGATCCTGATTGTGCCCACTCAGCTGAAACTAACCTTAGGTCATTATTTCAGGATAAACGCACCGATGAACAATACTGTTCTGATTTACCCCGCTGGGCACCTGACTCAGGGTGGAATGACCCAGCTCTAAGAAGCCAGTTCAGGTTAGGCTTATCAGACTCCATCAAAGACTCCATAGTTCGCTACCCTGAACCGAAGTCCTTGAATGAAGCCATGCAAGTAGCTATCTGTACAGACAGGCGTTTACGGGAAAGGCGTACAGGGAGGTTTGTTACTTTGCCCCTAGTATGCTGCCCACCTCTTCTTCTTTTCCTGAGCCCTCTCAGCCTCTCCAGGAGGATGAGCCCATGCAAACTGGCACTACCCAATTATCCTCTGGGGAAAAAGCTAGAATGAGATGTTAGGTACTCTGCTTATACTCTGGCAGCCACGGCCACTTTGTCGCTAGCTGTCCTAATAAACCGAGAAACGCTAAGAGTCTAGTGCGGGTGGGGTCTGCTTCTATAGACTATACTGTGTCAGTTTCCCTCGCAGATAAACTATTTGTTCCTGCACAACTTAGTTCTGCTTGATCTGATCAGTCACCTGATATAAGAAAACCAAACACTCTATCCCTTGCTTGTGATAGAGACAGTATACCTGCATTGTTCCTGATCAAGCCTCTTGTTTGTCTGCCCTGCTTTGCTATCTGGATTTTCCTGTGTATGACCTGGATCGGATATTGGACTATTCCCTGAACTCAGCCTGCCCTTTACCTGGACTGTCATAGAACCACGCTATCTGTCTGCTAAACTGCAAGTATCTGTTTGCTTCGCTTAGTTTGTGTCTGCCTTGGCATGGTGACCAGGCACTATAGCATTGTGTATAAGTTCTGGGGGCAACCAAGTACCGGTAGGCCTGCTTGTCTTAAGGGAAAGGGGGCTGCTATAGGTGAAACACACCGTAGCTAGCTATAGTGTCTGACCACCTGCATTGGGGTAGACGTGACATTTGTGATAGTACAGAGTGGAGCAGTGTGGAGTAATTTATTCACAATGTACAGAGTGGAGCAGTGTGGAGTAATTCATTCACAATGGACAGAGTGGAGCAGTGTGGAGTAATTTATTCACAATGTACAGGGTGGAGCAGTGTGGAGCCATTCATTCTCATTGTACAGAGTGGAGCAGTGTGGAGTAATTCATTCACAATGTACAGGGTGGAGCAGTGTGGAGCCATTCATTCTCATTGTACAGAGTGGAGCAGTGTGGAGCCATTCATTCTCATTTTTACAAAGTGGAGCAGTGTGGAGCCATTCATTCTCATTGTACAGAGTGGAGCAGTGTGGAGTAATTCATTCACAAAGTACAGAGTGGAGCAGTGTGGAGTAATTCATTCACAATGTACAGAGTGGAGCAGTGTGGAGTAATTCATTCACAATGTACAGAGTGGAGCAGTGTGGAGTAATTCATTCACAATGTACAGAGTGGAGCAGTGTGGAGTAATTCATTAACAATGTACAGAGTGGAGCAGTGTGGAGTAACTCATTCACAATGTACAGAGTGGAGCAGTGTGGAGTAACTCATTCACAATGTACAGAGTGGAGCAGTGTGGAGTAATTAATTCACAATGTACAGAGTGGAGCAGTGTGGAGTAAATCATTCACAAAGTACAGAGTGGATCAGTGTGGAGTAATTCATTCACAATGTACAGAGTGGAGCAGTGTGGAGTAAATCATTCACAATGTACAGAGTGGAGCATTGTGGAGTAATTCATTCATGATGTACAGAGTGGAGCAGTGTGGAGTAAATCATTCACAATGTACAGAGTGGAGCAGTGTGGAGTAAATCATTCACAATGTACAGAGTGGAGCAGTGTGGAGTAAATCATTCACAATGTACAGAGTGGAGCAGTGTGGAGTAACTCATTCACAATGTACACAGTGGAGCAGTGTGGAGTAATTCATTCACAATGTACAGAGTGGAGCAGTGTGGAGTAATTCATTCATGATGTACAGAGTGGAGCAGTGTGGAGTAAATCATTCACAATGTACAGAGTGGAGCAGTGTGGAGTAATTCATTCACAATGTACAGAGTGGAGCAGTGTGGAGTAATTCATTCACAATGTACAGAGTGGAGCAGTGTGGAGTAATTCATTCACAATGTACAGAGTGGAGCAGTGTGGAGTGTGCCATACATGATGTACAGGTTGAAGCAATATAAAAAAGAGGAACCTGAGCTCCGCCCCTCTATACCTTACCCTGGTATATAACTTACCAATCACCAGGCTTGTCAGACACTTACTGGATTTTTTACAGCCTTGCAGTCCGGTTTGCTCCAGTCATGTTTGCGGCATGACGTCTGTTTCACCAGAAACTCCACATTGACAAATATCCCGGAATTGTACACCTGCAAGAAGATGAAGACAGTGAAGGGGCGGGGTTACATTTGCTGTTATGCTCCGCCCATAACACTTCCGTGAGAAAACAATCCGCACTTGTGGGGAGGAGTTCTCACTTTCAATTTGTTTTAATGTATAAATAATCCACATGTACTTCCTGGGGGCTGCTGCCTGTAGAGTAGCGGGGTGCACACTTGTTACCCTCAGCCATACAAATAGCAGCCGCATGTCTTGTGTGTCGGCATCAGGCCGGGAATCACTCAGATTTTATTTTAATATAAAAAACTTAATGAAGCCCAACTGAACGTTCACTTTAAATCATCTGAATCATTCCAGGAGCATCAATGCAAAAGGTGTGCTGACTGTTGAGCTCTAGCTCTGACTCAGCGGGGTGGAGGGTCAGACCTCTGCAGAGAGACCCCTACTTCCACATAGACAGCAGGGGGTCCTTCTTTGGGCATTGCCTGATCCCACTGGCTCAATGACGTAGCAGCTTCTCAGCTAGTCTCTGACAGTACTTCCAATGGTACCTTCAGGATCCTTACCGGGGCCTCCAATGTACTTCCAGAATTTCTTCCACTCCTTCCAGAATTCCTGCCTGTATTTTCATCAGTACTTCTGAAATTCCTGCCAGGACTTATGATGATACTTCCACGAGTTCCAGGAAATTATGCCTGGCGTGTCCTGTGATCAAAAGAGTATTCCTTATGCCCCAATCATTAAACTGGCCAGTGTGGGTCTTCTCACCAGCTACTCCTTGTTACAAAGAGCTATAATACTTACCTGTGAGATTGCCTGACTATTGCTGACCCATATTTTATGGACTACCCTCTTGATTGCTGCTTGCCTTGACCCCTGCCTGGACCTGACTACTCTCTTGATTGTTGACTGCCCTGACCCTTGCTTGGACCTGACTACTCTCTTGATTGTTGACTGCCCTGACCCTTGCTTGGACCTGACTACTCTCTTGATTGCTATCTCCCTCAACCCTTGCCTGGACCTGACTACTCTCTTGATTGCTGCCTCCTTTAACCTCTGTCTGGATCTGACTACTTTTTCGATTGTTGCCTGCCCTTACCCAGGCATGGACCTTATTAAACTTTTGATTGTTGCCTCCTTTAACAACTGTCTGGATCTGACCACTCTCTTCATTGTTGCCTGCCCTGACCCAGGCATGGACCTTATCACTCTCTTGATTGCTGCCTCCTTTAACCCCTGCCTAGACCTGACTACTCTCTTGATTGTTGCCTCCCTCAACCCCTGCCTGGACCTAACTACACTCTTGATTGTTGCCTGCCCTGACCCATGCATGGACCTTATTACTCTCTTGATTGCTGCATGTCTGAACCCCTGCCTAGACTTGACTACTCTCTTGATTGCTGCCTGCCTTGTTCCCTGCCTGGACCTGACTACTTTCCTGTCTGCCTCCTAGTGTACAGTCTCTACATCTTAGCCATCCTTGCTATCCCCTTTGTGGAGTGATCCTGAGCGCCAAAACCTGGTGACAGTTACAGCAAAGCAGACTGGGACCATTAGGATCTCTGACCCATCTCCACCTCCAAAATTTCTAGTGAAGACCAACTGTCACTTACATCCCGCACCTTGGATGATCCTGTGTCATCTGCCAGGGGGCCACCTTAATACAGCAGTAAGACATTCAACATATTTGGTTTTGATGCATCTGGAATGTATTTAGCTGATTTCAACTGAAAGTCCAATTGGGCTTTAAAAATAACCATCTCCTCCCGAGGTACTGAGTGTTTTCTGGAGGGGCCCTATGGACAATGTGAATCAGAGCTGCAACATTTCTCAGTTACAAATAATTTTTATAAATTCTGTGATTAAGGCGGGCATCAGAGCCATTTACGTGATCAATATTGGAATTCCAATGATCAGCATTGACTATAAATATCGGTCCTTTAACTGCTGTTATGGCGGGGTCCCAGAATAATCTGAACATTAATACTCTGAGCTCTCACCTGCTTTGCCTTCACTATGGACGTCATCCTGTATGCGCTCTGTATATCTCTCTGATGAAACTTCTCCATCACCAGTTGGACCATCTTGTTCTGGATCTCGGACAGTTCCTCCGCCGGGACATCTGCCTGGACTCTGAGGACCAGCAGAATGCTGACCAGTCCCCATCCTGCGACCAGTTTCATGGTGGTCCTTTTTGGAGTGAAGCTCAAACCTGATAATGAAAGTCAAAATGTCACATTGGTCACAGATGGAAGGGACACTAATCTGAGAGCTTGTTATACTTTCCAGCAAATACTGAAACGGTGCCGATATCAGAAAAAAATCATACCATATCCTGAGTCTTCTGTGATCCAATACACCCCGCCGCTGTCTCAGCTTCCTGTATCAGAAATCACATGATAGGTGTGAATCTGGGAGAAGCTTCGCGGTTCCGACACTTGTATAGGTTTTTCGTTTGTGAGAGAGAAGGAGGAGCCTGCAGGGGGCGTGTAACCCGGAGCTTCCAAGGGGTGTGTTTTTTATATATGTTTTTTGATGACTGATATACTGTGGATTAATTTGTTTGCGTTTCTCTGTCTGTAAAACTGTATATTCTAATGTAAGTTAATTGCACTGTTTAGCTGTGATTGCCCTGCTGAGGTGGTGCTTCCTGCAAATAAGGGTTAAATCTTGTCAGACACTGAATGGGGTTGCCAAGCTGTTGTATCTCTTCATACGAGACAATATCTAGTTCCCTCTTGGCACCCCGGGCTTCTTACAGACCCGGTTTTTGGTCTTACTACATCTAGCTTTGTCTCTCAACAAACATCCCCTGAGGAAGCCCTAGTGGGTGAAACATGTCGGGATATCATTGCTGAAAGACCTTTGTTCATCCGTCAACTAGATGTATATCCATATCTGCGTAATGTCTGTTTAAGCCAACATTTCTACTGTTTTAATATATTTGTCTGTTTTCTCTGTAATCAATTTTGACTATTTTTATACTGTTGGTGTATTACCAGTCTATTTCATATATCAGGCACCCATAAAATCCCACCAAATTCTCTCCCTTTATACATATCTACTATTCAGGGATGTTGGTGCCTTCGCCCTGACACTGTCACCCATCCATATTAATTACTAAGGGTTAACTCTGCTGGCCAGGTTTTCCCGGGCTTTTTGGGGGAAGTACCACCCTCTCCTGGGGCAAACACCTAAAAACGGAGGAAACCACTCTTGGGGGCACCACAGTAGGTAAGGCGACTGAAGGTACAGTTCCAGGTCTCCCCACCTAAAGTGAAAGTCCACCTTTACACAAAATCTGTAAGGTGAACTTACACTGGACCCCCTCCCCATCGCACCCGGTCCCGCTAACTTGGAGTACGGTGATCGCCCGTTCTGATAGATCGTACAGCCGCTTTACCAGTCGGGGGTTTTGAAATCCCTGCTGCTTTCTCTCCTCTTCATCCGTGGTGACAAGATGGGCTACGCGGGTTCTGATTGGGAGGCGCCGACCAATTAGAATGCTCCTATACGTACCTCCTGACGAGGTACATTTAGGAGATTACACCGAGGGGATTTCTAAGCCCCGGACCGGCGAGGCGGCTATACGAGGGCTCATAGCAGGAGATCGCCGGGGTCCAGGTCAGCAGGACCGGGGGGGGGGGGATGAGGAGGGGGTCCAGTGTAAGTTCACCGTACAGATTTTTCTGTAAATGTGAACTTACCCTTTAAGGAACAAAATGCTGCTAAAGATGTGAAATACTTCTTGCACTTAACCACCCCCTGTGGGAACCCAGCTGGGGTTGCAGGTATAAGGACTTATGGCACTGCTAAACGGACTTTGGAACTTTCTCACCTTTTAGAAGGTATGACTACCTCACAGGCATTCAGTGACACCAGGAGAACAGCTATCCCCCCCCCCCCCACGAAAAATTAAAAGTCAGGAGTTACAAATATTGTAGCTGCTGAATTTCAATATTGGTACACTTACCCGTCCAGGGTCCCCAAGATGTCGACACCCCAGTCGATTGTCGGATCGGCTGTCGGGTGCTGCCGCTGCCATTCCTGGTATGGGAAACCGGCAGTGGAGCCTTTCGGCTTTACAGCCAGCTCCTAACTGCGCATGGGTGAAGCGCGCTGCACTTTCTAATTGGCCTGGTGGCAGGGGCTGGAGGAGGGGGGGCCGAACTTCTGAGGGACAGCTCTGCGTCGCTGTCTCCAGAAGTGGGGAAGGGGGACCTGTCAAAAACAGGTACCCGTTCCCCCCTCCCCCCTGAAAGGTGCCACCAGAGGAGGGGGGAGGAGGAGACAGAAAAGTCACTTTGGAGTGGAACTCGGCTTTAAATGGGTGCAATGCATGTTGGGCATATCACAAATAACAAGGCTTAATAAGGGGATAATAAGAGATAGAGAGGATGCAATACAATTATGTTATGTGCAGTTACACTATTCAGAGGAGGATATCTATTAGATTGTAAGCTCTTCTGAGCAGGGCCCTCTTAATCCTCCTGTATCTTATTGTATTATAACTGTATTGTCTCCCTTTTATATTGTAAAGTGCTGCATAAACTGTTGGCGCTACATAAATCCTGTATTATAATAATAATAATAATGTTGCCGTTCCCAATGACTACAGTACTAGGTTTGAGTGCATAAACAGCCAGCCAGTCAGGAAGTGGTGACTTGGCATAGGTAACAAAGGTCCAGGTAGTGATTGAGCTTTTGTGTGTAGATTCCCTCATAATTAGATCCCAACACTGGGCCCATCCTAAGTATCACGCTTGGGAGTTGTGGAAGATGGCCCCAGGAGAAGAGTATTGCCCTGTACATACGATAGGATTTTCTGACAACAAATGTTGGATGTGAGCTTGTTTTCGGAAAGTCCGACCGTGTGTAGGCTCCATAGAACATTTGTTGTCGGAATTGCCGTCTTGTTAAAGCCCACTTGTGTGGCAGGTGTCCACTCCCCCCCCCCCCCCACTTCCCCAGAGGACCCCTTGAGGCCCTCACTGGCTGTATAATATCCTTGGTTCTTTTTTGATCTCCTAACTGACTCCTGGATGATGCCGAGAACAACACAGAGCAGTCCTTCCTCAGTTTTCCTGATTGGGTGAAGATCGGTATTGTGCAGCCTGGAAGAATGAGGACATCTTGTGGTGAAGAAGAGGTACTGTGGGGGCCAGCTCTGAATTAATGGTGGGTAATGAAGCCAGGAAATGGGTCTTTAGCTAAACCATAGTTCTCTGTGAATCCTTTCCCATGTATTAAATGTTTATTTTTTAAATATTGTATATAAAAACACAGATTGTATATACCCATTTATACATTTATATACCTTAAAATAACATTGAGGATAAGTCATGCAGTTGTGATGGACTTAGAAATGTCTAGATATGGAACGCAGAGTGAAGGTTCTCGGCTCCCTTAGTAAATCCGCCTCCATGGATCCTTCCTTATCTTTTATAGTAATTCTCTACTAATCTGTATCATTCCGGGTTGCAGTTCGTATTGTTCGTGTCTCTCAGAGGAGAGGAAGTCCCCTTTATAGGAGAATATCGGGGTGTGCTGGACTCACATTCTGTATATCTATCGTGTTATACAAGTCAGACTTTCACTTTCATTTCCTGAGACACATATGAGTCCACCATGTATTATATACAGTACAACACACAGTATACAGAATATATACTACATACGTGTGTCTGGTGGGGGGTCTGTATATAGGATATATAATACATACGTGTGTCTGGTCTGTATATAGAATATATAATACATACGTGTGTCTGGTCTGTATATGGAATATATAATACATACTTGTGTCTGGTGGGGGGTCTGTATATAGAATATATAATACATACGTGTGTCTGGTCTGTATACAGAATATATAATACATACGTGTGTCTGGTCTGTGCGCTCCGGTTGGGTTGCAGGGGGTCCGTCGGATCTCTGGAGGGTTCTCGGAATGACAGCGGAGGAGAAAAACAGGGAAGAGGAGGAGAGGCAGAGGAAGTGCGGGGCCGGCCCAGAGAGGGAAGGGGGGACAGTTAACCCCCCAGAACCATCTCAGCTATTGGCCTCCAGCAGAGGAGTGGGGGCATCTGGGAGGGGGAATCTTTGGGGTGAGGGGCGTCTGGGAGGGGGGAAGATTTGAAAGCTTTTGAGCAAGTGGATGAAACTTTAGAGAATGACGCAATACATTAATAATATATTTTACAACTACAGACCATAACAACCCACAACAAGCAACAGTCTGTCCCCCCCCCCCAGAACCCAACCCCCTCTATAGATTGGAGGAGGAGCGCACTGTACAGGGACAATGGTACCCCCATAGATTGGAGGAGGAGCACACTGTACAGGGACAATGGTACCCCCATAGATTGGAGGAGGAGCGCACTGTACAGGGACAATGGTACCCCCATAGATTGGAGGAGGAGCGCACTGTACAGGGACAATGGTACCCCCATAGATTGGAGGAGGAGCGCACTGTACAGGGACAATGGTACCCCCATAGATTGGAGGAGGAGCGCACTGTACAGGGACAATGGTACCCCCATAGATTGGAGGAGGAGCGCACTGTACAGGGACAATGGTACCCCCATAGATTGGAGGAGGAGCGCACTGTACAGGGACAATGGTACCCCCATAGATTGGAGGAGGAGCACACTGTTACAGGGACAATGGTACCCCCATAGATTGGAGGAGGGGCACACTGTACAGGGACAATAGTACCCCCATAGATTGGAGGAGGGGAACACTGTACAGGGACAATGATAACCCCATAGATTGGAGGAGGGGTGCACTGTACAGGGACAATGGTACCCCCATAGATTGGAGGAGGGGCACGCTGTACAGGGACAATGATACCCCCATAGATTGGAGGAGGGGCGCACTGTACAGGGACAATGGTACTCCCATAGATTGGAGGAGGGGCGCACTGTACAGGGACAATGGTACCCCCATAGATTGGAGGAGGGGCACGCTGTACAGGGACAATGATACCCCCATAGATTGGAGGAGGGGCGCACTGTACAGGGACAATGGTACCCCCATAGATTGGAGGAGGGGCACACTGTACAGGGACAATGGTACTCCCATAGATTGGAGGAGGAGCACACTGTACAGGGACAATGGTACCCCTATAGATTGGAGGAGGGGCACACTGTACAGGGACAATGGTACCACCATAGATTGGAGGAGGGGCACACTGTACAGAGACAATGGTACCCCCATAGATTGGAGGAGGAGCGCACTGTACAGGGACAATGGTACCCCTATAGATTGGAGGAGGAGCACACTGTACAGGGACAATGGTACCACCATAGATTGGAGGAGGGGCACACTGTACAGAGACAATGGTACTCCCATAGATTGGAGGAGGAGCACACTGTACAGGGACAATGGTACCCCTATAGATTGGAGGAGGAGCACACTGTACAGGGACAATGGTACCCCCATAGATTGGAGGAGGAGCACACTGTACAGGGACAATGGTACCCCTATAGATTGGAGGAGGAGCACACTGTACAGGGACAACGGTACCCCCATAGATTGGAGAAGGAGCGCACTGTACAGGGACAATGGTACCCCTATAGATTGGAGGAGGAGCACACTGTACAGGGCAATGGTACCCCCATAGATTGGAGGAGGAGCACACTGTACAGGGACAACGGTACCCCCATAGATTGGAGGAGGAGCACACTGTACAGGGACAACGGTACCCCCATAGATTGGAGAAGGAGCGCACTGTACAGGGACAATGGTACCCCTATAGATTGGAGGAGGAGCACACTGTACAGGGCAATGGTACCCCCATAGATTGGAGGAGGAGCACACTGTACAGGGACAACGGTACCCCCATAGATTGGAGGAGGAGCACACTGTACAGGGACAATGGTACTCCATAGATTGGAGGAGGAGCGCACTGTACAGGGACAATGGTACTCCCATAGATTGGAGGAGGGGCGCACTTGTACAGAGACAATGGTACCCCCATAGATTGGAGGAGGGGCACACTGTACAGGGACAATGTACCCCCATAGATTGGAGGAGGGGCACACTGTACAGGGACAATGTTACCCCCATAGATTGGAGGAGGGGCACACTGTACAGGGACAATGGTACCCCCATAGATTGGAGGAGGGGCACACTGTACAGAGACAATGGTACCCCCATAGATTGGAGGAGGGGCACACTGTACAGAGACAATGGTACCCCCATAGATTGGAGGAGGGGGCACACTGTACAGAGACAATGGTACCCCCATAGATTGGAGGAGGGGCACACTGTACAGGGACAATGGTACCCCCATAGATTGGAGGAGGGGCACACTGTACAGGGACAATGGTACCCCCATAGATTGGAGGAGGGGCGCACTGTACAGTGACAATGGTACCCCCATAGATTGGAGGAGGAGCGCACTGTACAGGGACAATGGTACTCCCATAGATTGGAGGAGGGGCGCACTGTACAGGGACAATGGTACTCCCATAGATTGGAGAAGGGGCGCACTGTACAGGGACAATGGTACCCCCATAGATTGGAGGAGGGGCACACTGTACAGGGACAATGGTACCCCCATAGATTGGAGGAGGGGCGCACTGTACAGTGACAATGGTACCCCCATAGATTGGAGGAGGGGCGCACTGTACAGGGACAATGGTACTCCCATAGATTGGAGGAGGGCGCACTGTACAGGGACAATGGTACTCCCATAGATTGGAGGAGGGGCGCACTGTACAGGGACAATGGTACCCCCATAGATTGGAGGAGGGGCACACTGTACAGGGACAATGGTACCCCCATAGATTGGAGGAGGGGCGCACTGTACAGGGACAATGGTACCCCCATAGATTGGAGGAGGAGCGCACTGTACAGACTGTACAGGGACAATGGTACCCCCATAGATTGGAGGAGGGGCACACTGTACAGGGACAATGGTACCACCATAGATTGGAGGAGAAGCACACTGTACAGGGACAATGGTACCACCATAGATTGGAGGAGGGGCACA
The DNA here is from genome assembly GCF_042186555.1 of Aquarana catesbeiana. Lineage (NCBI taxonomy): Eukaryota > Metazoa > Chordata > Amphibia > Anura > Ranidae > Aquarana > Aquarana catesbeiana. The sequence goes on along the minus strand of NC_133328.1, from coordinate 650,813,091 downwards.
CTGTACAGGGACAATGGTACCCCCATAGATTGGAGGAGGGACGCACTGTACAGGGACAATGGTACCCCCATAGATTGGAGGAGGAGCGCACTGTACAGGGACAATGGTACCCCCATAGATTGGAGGAGGGGCACACTGTACAGGGACAATGGTACCCCCATAGATTGGAGGAGGAGCGCACTGTACAGGGACAATGGTACCCCCATAGATTGGAGGAGGAGCGCACTGTACAGGGACAATGGTACCCCCATAGATTGGAGGAGGAGCGCACTGTACAGGGACAATGGTACTCCCATAGATTGGAGGAGGGGCACACTGTACAGGGACAATGGTACTCTCATAGATTGGAGGAGGGGCGCACTGTACAGGGACAATGGTACCCCCATAGATTGGAGGAGGGGCGCACTGTACAGGGACAATGGTACCACCATAGATTGGAGGAGGAGCGCACTGTACAGGGACAATGGTACCACCATAGATTGGAGGAGGAGCACACTGTACAGGGACAATGGTACCCCCATAGATTGGAGGAGGGGCGCACTGTACAGGGACAATGGTACCCCCATAGATTGGAGGAGGAGCACACTGTACAGGGACAATGGTACTCCCATAGATTGGAGGAGGGGCACACTGTACAGGGACAATGGTACCCCCATAGATTGGAGGAGGGGCAAACTGTACAGGGACAATGGTACCCCCATAGATTGGAGGAGGGGCACACTGTACAGGGACAATGGTACCCCCATAGATTGGAGGAGGGGTGCATTGTACAGGGACAATGGTATTTCCATCCTGACACCACCCACCCCCCGTCGGTCAGTCGGTAGGGTTGTCCGCGCAAACCCCCACCCCTCCCTGTCACTTGCTCGTCTGTCCGTCAGTCTGCACTCTAGCTCGGCACTTACCCCATCTAGGTCGCGGACATCATCATATCATTCCTGCATATCCTCCTCCTCGCCAGCTTCCCCTGCATCTCCTCCTTCCGGGTCCCTCCTTGGCGGCCAATACGGTCAGTGGCGTCTCCAGCTTGCATATTTAGGGGGGGCACATGGGGGGACAGGGACAAAAGTAGGGGGGCAACTATCAAATGCAATATATATATATATATATATCCTGAGGCCCTTTACTACGATCCCACAACGGCCCCTTCACATGTTCTGCAGTGAGCTCCCTTCCTACTGTATTGGGGCCCCCCAGGGTGGCAGAAAACAAGAAATATATGTCACCAGCACACCAAGAAAATATAAGGGTCCAAAGCAGTGGGAGAACTATCAGGGTTGCAAAGGTTGTCTTGCCACCGGGCTCTGGTGTTCTGCCAGTTCCCCAGCCTCCTCTTGCTGTCCTGCTCCTGCTATTGACAGCGCTGGTCTGGCATTTCTTGGAATTTACAGGCTGGTTCTCCTGTCCTAAGGACGGGAGAAATCAGTCTGTTTTTTCAGTAACTAAGAGTCCTGGTGGAGTCCTTCCTGCAACTCGCTCTTCTCCCTGCCAATGAGGATGCAGGGGAAGGAGCAGATAGAGCGGCCGTGGTTGTGTGAGCGCTTGCATTATGCAGTGTCAGCGAGCAGAGGGAGGGGGGAGGAATCACCTGCAGGAGCTGACTGGGGACGCTCTCCCTCTTAGACATTGCCTTTTGTAAATTAAAAAATATATATTTTTTTAATTGGGGTGGCACATGGTGGGGCACAGCATAATGTTGGGGGGGGGGGGGGTCAGGGCCCACTCTGGCCCCCCCTAGGGACACCATTGAATACGGTTGCTTCTCCTCTCTGCCAATTGGGTCTCACCCGCTTCCTTGTTGGCCGGGAGGAGAATTAGGAAGACAATAGCGAATATTAATTTGCTATTGTAACACAAGTGAGCGGGCTTGGGGCACAGTGCTCTGCGCCCCAAACCCACCCTTTTTTAAGCCTCCGGCTCTAATCACGTGCTGAACTCATTGGAATCCATGTGTTCAGTGCCCTGCATGTAGATTAGGGGGCTGGACGTATGGATTAGGGGAGCGGTGTCCTTGCACCCCCAATGGACAGGCCGCCACTGGTACTCCCTTAGATATGGCACACTGTACACAGAAGGGTGCGAGAGATGTTGATACAGCACAGGGGACCAGTGATAGGTCCTGGTGAGATGGTATGATTCCATCCACCAACAACTGAACTGTGAGCAGTCCCACGAAGGTAAAAGTCTCCCCTCCATCCAGGAAAGGTACTGGTCACAGCAGATGCTGATTTTGGGGGAACAACTGCACAACTGAGTTAAGCAGGCTGGTCTAGGCGGAGATGCAGTTGGACGAGAGCTAAAGAGCCCTCCGCAGGTATGTAGCACAAGTGTGCCCATGGACAGTGGATGACAGCTTGACAGAAGTCTTTGGCTATGGCAGCCTGGGGCTTTTGTACTGAAGGCTGTCCAAGGACCTTGACTTTCGGTGTGATCTGGAATGGCATTTTGGAGATCGCCTACAGATGGCTGCTAGACTCTGCTCTTGTTTTCCTTTGCTTGGGACTATCAGGAAGTACCAACTGACAGCTTTGAAATCCTGGCTAAAGTGTCGGCAATGAGGCAGAGTAACAGTTTGCTTTGCAGACCATTCAGCTGTGGAAGCAGAGCTCTTATGGCGGTTGCTGCATGCGCTCACTCACCTTGACAAATCTGTTTCTGCACAGGATGGGCTTAGATAGAGGAATGCATCTGTCTAGCAGCAGGATAAGGGTACGGGAGATGGAGCAGCCGGCCCTTCTCCCCAGGAGCAGTTCAAGAACCAGGGAGGTGCCACAGATCCCAGCAAGTATGGATTTAATTGACTGTTCATCGGAAATAACATTTACTGAGCTTTGAACTGGAGTTCTGGCATTGAGGCAGATCATTGCCAACCTCTGCCCAGCACCTTCAGCGGCTCTGGGGATCCAGGAAGAAGAGATGGTTAACCTCTATGCCCCGCCACCAACTCCAGAGACTGGGGATTTACTAGACTTTGCTGATGAGGAGAAACAACCTGAGAACCTCCAACAGAAGAGCTTGCATCAGGGCACAACATACCTGAGAGAAGAAGCAGCCATCCTTTCTCCCACACAACTGACAGAAATATGGGATTTCCTGCCAGCAGCATCTGAGGGGTTACAACAAACTTCTCCAGCTGAAAGCACTGGCTGCAGGGCAGAGTGCTACAGACCTCTACCCTACACCGGCAGCAGCTCCGGGGGGAACCAGGGAGAGAAGTTGTCCTTCATCTCCAACGGCAGACCCACAGAGGAGGTGGCCATCCTCACTCCCCAGCAGCAGTTCAAGGACCAAGGAGGGAAGGAAGCTGTCCTCACTCCCCAGCTGCAGTCCGAGATGAAGGGAGGGAAGGAAGCCATTCCCCCTCCGCAGCAAATCCACAGTCTGGGAGTGGAGGAAGGCGGCCTCCTTCCCCAGCAGTTAGCCAGAGCAGATGATGCGGGGTCCCCAGCAGAAGTTCTGGCAGCAGGGCAGAGTCCTACCAACCTCTGCCCAGCACTGGCAACAACTATGGAGTTCCAGGGAGCCAGGGCGGGTGGCCCCTCTCCCCAGCTAAAGTAGCAGAATATCGGTAAATGACAGTTGGACAAAGAACTCTGGTATGGGAGATTTATTCCATCTTTCTGGCCAGAAAAGAATGGACGCTCCTGACCCGACTAATGTCTACATGTCAAGAGTTCCCGATACATTTTACACAGTGTAGATATAATTTCCATCATATTACTTCACAAGCGAACAGACGGTACATTTCCGTTATACAAGACATTCTAACCTTTTAAAAATCAACCTATGCATACAAGTTCTGCAAACTATATATATTTTTAGCTTTTTACTAATCTTTCATTTCTCTGCAGTATGCTCTTGCGGTTCCTTCATCTGTCTTAAATGATGTCAGCAAACAAGCTTTTTGCACAGAAAGAGGAATGTAGCAAATTCCTGTAATGGGGAAGTCACAAGTAGCTTCAACATGAAATACAAGAAATATGATTCTTAGCTGAAATTCTAAATCAGTCTTACTACACACATAACTATGGCCATATAAACTGACCCCCGTTCCCACTTCATTCCCCCCTTTTATCATAATCATAGCGATTAATATGAGCGAGATTAAGCATCATTAAATAACATACAGTTCTTCTTTCTAATGGATCAGGGCCCAATGTGACTGAGATTTTTATTTAGTCCCGGGGGGTTAGTGGCTGGTATTTCCACATAGCCATAATATGGGTCGCAGCCTTTCTTTCAACAGTGGCCTCGGTGAAACTCTGGATCATTCTAGTCCCAAGGGGAATCAGACAGGGCAGCAGCAGACATGCTACGAGTATTACTACAACAATCCCCAATATAGCCTTTACCCCATATACACTGGGGAAACCCCAATCTCCGAACCAGCTACCAGCATTGAGACCATCCCATGTCTGTACTGGCACATGAGATAACTTTTTCATTCTACCAGTGATTTCCTCAACTACTTTTCCTGTGTTGTCCACTTCTAAGCAACAATTACTCAAATTAAATTTTCCACAGACACCACCCTCAGTAGCTAACAGATAGTCTAAAGCAAGTCTATTCTGATACACGTGCGCACGTAAATTAGTTCCTTGTTTAGCAAGCAAATTTAAGGCAGCAGCAGTTTCGTTAGTAATTATTTCTAATACAGCCTGTAACCTTATAACTCGATTAAGCATATAAATTGGTGTTCTATAACCGTAGCTACCATCTTCGGCCCATGTAGCTGGACCATAATACTGGACGATACGTTCTGGGGGCCACTCATTATCTTTCCAGTTTCCTATCTTCAGACTAGATGACCTCCGCTTCCTCTTTGAACCTATGTACACAGGGACTCCCAGTTCTTCCCTATTCCCCAGTGGAAGAAGGAAAAATGAGAGTTTTAATGTGCCTAAGACACAGGCTCCTGACCAATGTTGGGGGAGCTCTGAATAGGCTTTATTCCCACAAATCCAGTACAAGTTTTCTGGGGCTTTCCAGTTAGATTCTTTGGTGAGATTTTCCCATAGCCCTTTTAGATGAGTAAAATTGGTAAAAGGGGTGTGGGTCAGGCACGGGTACGTTTGAATCACTCCACCAGGATGTATTTTTAGAAGTGTTGTTATAAAACTGTTGTCCTAAACAGGCCATTTCTCCTACATGTGTTCTATACTGGGGACCCGACCTGGCTATACAATATTTCCCAATTATTGATGTTTTCAGGTGCCATTCTGACCTTATTCGCTCAGGGGGCTGCTCAGAGGTGGCACTGAATGGCACATCATAATCTTTTTCCCTGGCTTCCCAAGGCCATTGGTCTCCCATGTTAGTTCCTCCACACACATAGCAATCTGTTACTTGTAAATTGTCAGCCACACTTTCTACCAGCTCAATGAACAGGTTCTTTGTGCTAGGGGGCATTTCCATACCAGTGGCTAGCTCTTCATATAGGGAATGAAATAGCTGATGATTAGCACTCCTTGTATGTTCAGTCTCCAGTGAGACATACACAACTGTACCGGGGTCTGATCCTTTACCATAAATATGAACTCCAAATTTATTTCCCCATTGTGTTAAAAACCGGGCAGGGTTATGTATTGTGAAATTCACAGGGGTGCAACTCCCCACTGTGCAGCTGGATGAACCAGCTAAAGATTGTAGAATGGCATCCTGATTTTTCATTCCCCATGTTCCCCAAGCAGCACATCTCCAGTTGGGGCAGTAGTTCCATTCCTCATTTGCACAGCTAGGTCCCAGTTTCCCTGAACAGATGTACCTATCATTTTTCAAATACTCTCTTTCCCATCCTAATCCTCCACACCCTCCCCTTGGGAAGTGATTGAGGTTGATGGCAGAACACACATCAAAAATCAGGGTTGCTGCAGTGCTGGGGTTAGTGATCAGGGTACGGGTAGCGTCCGGGCTGTGGTTGGAGCAGAGCTTAGTAGATATCCCTTATCTTCCGCTGTGCGTTGAGCCAGCAGCTTCCAGGAGTGTGTTGGCCGCAGGGCTGCAGTCTGTCTATCTTCTGCCGTGCGTAAATTCAGCAGCTTCCAGGAGTGTGCTGAACACAGGGCTGGAGTTCTTCCTTCTGATTTCTCTGGTCAATCTCAGTCTCAAAGGATCTTGGGGGTCTACTGTACTCAATGGCGACCCTAGGGGGGGCCAAAGGGGTCCCTGACCCCCCCCCCCCAACATTATGCTGGGCCCCACCATGTGCCCCCCCCCAAAATTTTTTTTTTTTTTTTAAATTTTTTTTTTTACAAAAAGGCAATTTCTTTTTGTTTGTATTCATATCGGATGTGCCGCATCTTACTCGGGCCACCGCTGGGGTAACATGGTCTCTATTGAGAGGGAGAGAGTACCCAGTCAGCTCCTGCAGCTGATTCCTCCCCCCTCCCTCGCTGACACTGCATAATGCGAGCGCTCACACAACCGCGGCCGCCCGATCTGCTCCTTCCCCTGCATCCTCATTGGCAGGCAGAAGAGCGAGTTGCAGGAAGGACTCCACCAGGACTCTCAGTTACTGAAAAAACAGACTGATTTCTCCCGTCCTTAGGACAGGAGGACCAGCCTGTAAATTCCAAGAGATGCCAGACCAGAGCTGTCAATAGCAGGGGCAGGACAGCAAGAGGAGGCTGGGGAACCCCACAGTGGCAGAACACCAGGGAAACCTTTGCAACCCTGATAGTTCTCCCACTGCTTTGGACCCTTATATTTTCTTGGTATGCTGGTGACATATATCTCTTGTTTTCTGTCACCCTGGGGGACCCCAATACAGTAGGAAGGGAACTCACTGCAGAACATGTGAAAGGGCCCGTTGTGGGATCATAGTAAAGGGCCCCAGGATAGATAAAATATATATAGATCTATCTATCTATCTATCTATCTATCTATCTATCTATCTATCTATCTATCTATCTATTTGCATTTTATATTGCCCCCCTATTTTTGTCCTTGTCCCCCCATGTGCCCCCCCTAAATATGAAAGCTGGAGACACCACTGCCCTTATGTATTTATATATGGAGATCATATCCCCTCTTATGTATTTATACATGGAGATCATATCCCCTCTTATGTATTTATACATGGAGATCATATCCCCCCCTTATGTATTTATACATGGAGATCATATCCCCCTTATGTATTTATACTTGGAGATCATATCCCCCTTATGTATTTATACATGGAGATCATATCCCCCTTATGTATTTATACATGGAGATCATATCCCCCCTTATGTATTTATACATGGAGATCATATCCCCCCTTATATATTTATACATGGAGATCATATCCCCCCTTATGTATTTATGCATGGAGATCATATCCCCCCTTATGTATTTATACATGGAGATCATATCCCCCTTATGTATTTATACTTGGAGATCATATCCTTCTTATGTATTTATACATGGAGATCATATCCCCCCTTATGTATTTATAAATGGAGATCATATCCCCCCTTATGTATTTATACATGGAGATCATATCCCCCCTTATATATTTATACATGGAGATCATATCCCCCTTATGTATTTATACATGGTGATTATATCCCCCTTATATATTTATACATGGAGATCATATCCCCCCTTATGTATTTATACATGGAGATCATATCCCCCCTTATGTATTTATACATGGAGATCATATCCCCCCTTATATATTTATACATGGAGATCATATCCCCCCTTATGTATTTATACATGGAGATCATATCCCCCCTTATGTATTTATACATGGAGATCATATCCCCCCTTATGTATTTATAAATGGTGATCATATCCCCCCTCATGTATTTATACATGGAGATCATATCCCCCCTTATGTATTTATACATAATGATCATATCCCCCCTTATGTATTTATACATGGAGATCATATCCCCCTTATGTATTTATACATAATGATCATATCCCCCCTTATGTATTTAGACATGGAGATCATATCCCCCCTTATGTATTTATACATGGTGATCATATCCCCCCTCATGTATTTATACATGGAGATCATATCCCCCCTTATGTATTTATACATGGAGATCATATCCCCCCTCATGTATTTATACATGAAGATCATATCCCCCCCTTATGTATTTATACATGGTGATCATATCCCCCTTATATATTTATACACGGAGATCATATCCCCCTTATGTATTTATACATGGTGATCATATCCCCCCTCATATATTTATACATGGTGATCATATCCCCCTTATGTATTTATACATGGAGATCATATCCCCCCTTATGTATTTATACCTGGAGATCATATCCCCCTTATGTATTTATACATGGAGATCATATCCCCCCTTATGTATTTATACACGGAGACTATATCCCCCTTATATATTTATACATGGAGATCATATCCCCCCTTATGTATTTAAACATGGAGATCATATCCCCCTTATGTATTATACATGGTGATCATATCCCCCTTATGTATTTATACATGGAGATCATATTCCCACTGATGTATTTATACATGGAGATCATACCCCCCCTTATGTATTTATACATGGAGATCATATCCCCCTTATGTATTTATACATGGAGATCATATTCCCACTTATGTATTTATAAATGGAGATCATATCCCCCCTTATGTATTTATACATGGAGATCATATCCCCCCTTATGTATTTATACATGGAGATCATATCCCCCCTTATATATTTATACATGGAGATCATATCCACCCTTATATATTTATAAATGGAGATCATATCCCCCCTTATATATTTATACATGGAGATCACATCCCCCCTTATATATTTATACCTGGAGATCATATCCCCCCTTATGTATTTATACATGGAGATCATATCTCCCCTTATGCATTTATACATGGAAATCATATCCCCCTTATGTATTTATACATGGAGATCATATCCCCCCTTATGTATTATACATGAAGATCATATCACCCCTTATGTATTTATACATGGAGATCATATCCCCCCTTATGTATTTATACATGGAGATCATATCCCCCTTATGTATTTATACATGGAGATCATATCCCCCCTTATGTATTATACATGGAGATCATATCCCCCCTTATGTATTTATACATGGAGATCATATCCCCCCTTATGTATTATACATGAAGATCATATCCCCCCTTATGTATTTATACATGGAGATCATATCCCCCCTTATGTATTTATACATGGAGAGCATATCCCCCCTTATGTATTTATACATGGAGATCATATCCCCCCTTATATATTTATACATGGTGATCATATCCCCTCTTATGTATTATACATGGAGATCATATCCCCCCTCATGTATTTATACATGGATTATACATGGAGATCATATCCCCCCTTATGTATTTATGCATGGAGATCATATCCCCCTTATATATTTATACATGGTGATCATATCCCCCCTTATGTATTTATACATGGAGATCATATTCCCCTTATATATTTATAAAGGGTCAGGTGATCACAGGGGGGTCATTGGGGTCAGGTGATCTCAGGGGGTCATCAGGGATCAGGTGATCACAGGGGGGGTCATCAGGGATCAGGTGATCACAGGGGTGGTCATCAGGGGTCAGGTGATCACAGGGGGGTCATCGGGGGTCAGGTAATCACAGGGGGGTCATTGGGGTCAGGTGATCACAGGGGGGTCATCAGGGTCAGGTAATCACAGGGGGGTCATCGGGGTCAGGTGATCTCAGGGGGTCATCGGGGTCAGGTGATCACAGGGGGGTCATCGGGGGTCAGGTGATCACAAGGGGGTCATTGGGGATCAGGTGATCTCGGGGGGTCATCGGGGAACAGGTGATTACAGGGGGGTCATCGGGGTCAGGTGATCACAGGGGGGTCACATGGGGTCAGGTGATCACAGGGGGGTCATCTGGGTCAGGTGATCACAGGGGGGTCATCAGGGTCAGGTGATCACAGGGGGGTCATCGGGGTCAGGTGATCTCAGGGGGTCATCGGGGTCAGGTGATCACAGGGGGGTCATCGGGGGTCAGATGATCACAGGGGGGTCATCAGGGATCAGGTGATTACAGGGGGGGTCATCAGGGATCAGGTGATCACAGGGGGGTCATCTGGGTCAGGTGATCTCAGGGGGGTCATCGGGGGTCAGGTGATCACGGGGGTCAGGTGATCACAGGGGGGTCATCTGGGTCAGGTGATCACAGGGGGATCATTGGGTCAGGTGATCTCAGGGGGGTCATCAGGTGTCAGGTGATCACAGGGGGGTCATCAGGGTCAGGTGATCTCAGGGGGGGTCATCAGGGGTCAGGTGATCACAGGGGGGTCATCGGGGTCAGGTGATCACAGGGGGATCATTGGGGTCAGGTGATCTCAGGGGGGGTCATCAGGGGTCAGGTGATCACAGTGGGTAATCGGGGTCAGGTGATCACAGGGGGGTCATCAGGGGTCAGGTGATCACAGGGGGGTCATCAGGGTCAGGTGATCACAGGGGGGTCATCAGGGTCAGGTGATCACGGGGGGTCATCAGGGTCAGGTGATCACAGGGGGGTCATCAGGGGTCAGGTGATCACAGGGGGGTCATCTGGGTCAGGTGATAACAGGGGGGGTCATCAGGGGTCAGATGATCACAGGGGGGTCATCAGGGATCAGGTGATTACAGGGGGGGTCATCAGGCATCAGGTGATCACAGGGGGGTCATCTGGGTCAGGTGATCTCAGGGGGGTCATCAGGGGTCAGGTGATCACAGGGGGGTCATCAGGGGTCAGGTGATGACGGGGGTCAGGTGATCACAGGGGGGTCATTGGGGTCAGGTGATCACAGGGGGGTCATCAGGGGTCAGGTGATCACAGGGGGTAATCGGGGTCAGGTGATCACAGGGGGGGTCATCGGGGGTCAGGTAAACAGGGGGGTCATCAGGGGTCAGGTGATCACAGGGGGGTCATCAGGGGTCAGGTGATCACAGGGGGTCATCGGGGTCAGGTGATCACAGGGGGGTCATCGGGGTCAGGTGATCACAGGGGGGTCATCGGGGTCAGGTAATCACAGGGGGGTCATTGGGGTCAGGTGATAACAGGGGGGTCATCAGGGTCAGGTGATCACAGGGGGGTCTTGGGGGTCAGGTGATCTCAGGGGGTCATCGGGGTCAGGTGATCACAGGGGGGTCATCGGGGGTCAGATGATCACAGGGGGGTCATCGGGGGTCAGGTGATAACAGGGGGGTCATCGGGGTCAGGTGATCACAGGGGGGTCATCGGGGTCAGGTGATCTCAGGGGGTCATCAGGGTCAGATGATCACAGGGGGGTCATCAGGGATCAGGTGATCACAGGGGGGGTCATCAGGGGTCAGGTGATCACTGGGGGGTCATCCAGGGTCAGGTAATCACAGGGGGGTCATTGGGGTCAGGTGATCACAGGGGGGTCATCAGGGTCAGGTGATCACAGGGAGGTCTTGGGGGTCAGGTGATCTCAGGGGGTCATCGGGGTCAGGTGATCACAGGGGGGTCATCGGGGGTCAGATGATCACAGGGGGTCATCAGGGATCAGGTGATTACAGGGGGGGTCATCAGGGATCAGGTGATCACAGGGGGGTCATCTGGGTCAGGTGATCTCAGGGGGGTCATCAGGGGTCAGGTGATCATGGGGGGGTCATCAGGGGTCAGGTGATCACGGGGGTCAGGTGATCACAGGGGGGTCATCTGGGTCAGGTGATCACAGGGGGATCATCGGGGTCAGGTGATCACAGGGGGATCATCGGGGTCAGGTGATCTCAGGGGGGGTCATCAGGGTCAGGTGATCTCAGGGGGGGTTATCAGTGGTCAGGTGATCACAGTGGGTAATCGGGGTCAGGTGATCACAGGGGGGTCATCAGGGGTCAGGTGATCACAGGGGGGTCATCAGGGGTCAGGTGATCACAGGGGGGTCATCTGGGTCAGGTGATCACAGGGGGGGTCATCAGGGGTCAGGTGATCACAGGGGGGTCATCGGGGTCAGGTGATCAAAGGGGGATCATTGGGGTCAGGTGATCTCAGGGGGGGTCATCAGGGGTCAGGTGATCACAGTGGGTAATCGGGGTCAGGTGATCACAGGGGGGTCATCGGGGGTCAGGTAAACAGCGGGGTCATCAGGGGTCAGGTGATCACAGGGGGGTCATCAGGGGTCAGGTGATCACAGGGGGTCATCGGGGTCAGGTGATCACAGGGGGGTCATCGGGGTCAGGTGATCACAGGGGGGTCATCGGGGTCAGGTAATCACAGGGGGGTCATTGGGGTCAGGTGATAACAGGGGGGTCATCAGGGTCAGGTGATCACAGGGGGGTCTTGGGGGTCAGGTGATCTCAGGGGGTCATCGGGGTCAGGTGATCACAGGGGGGTCATTGGGGGTCAGATGATCACAGGGGGGTCATCAGGGATCAGGTGATTACAGGGGGGTCATCAGGGATCAGGTGATCACAGGGGGGTCATCTGGGTCAGGTGATCTCAGGGGGGGTCATCAGGGGTCAGGTGATCACAGGGGGGTCATCAGCGGTCAGGTGAACACGGGGGTCAGGTGATCACAGGGGGGTCATCTGGGTCAGGTGATCACAGGGGGATCATCGGGGTCAGGTGATCTCAGGGGGGGTCATCAGGGGTCAGGTGATCACAGGGGGGTCATCAGGGTCAGGTGATCTCAGGGGGGGTTATCAGTGGTCAGGTGATCACAGTGGGTAATCGGGGTCAGGTGATCACAGGGGGGTCATCAGGGGTCAGGTGATCACAGGGGGGTCATCAGGGGTGAGGTGATCACAGGGGGGTCATCTGGGTCAGGTGATCACAGGGGGGTCATCAGGGGTCAGATGATCACAGGGGGGTCATAAGGGATCAGGTGATTACAGGGGGGTCATCAGGGATCAGGTAAACACAGGGGGGTCATCGGGGTCAAGTGATCTCAGGGGGCGTCATCAGGGGTCAGGTGATCACAGGGGGGTCATTAGGGGTCAGGTGATGACGGGGGTCAGGTGATCACAGGGGGGTCATCAGGGTCAGGTGATCACAGGGGGGTCATCAGGGATCAGGTGATCACAGGGGGTAATCAGGGTCAGGTGATCACAGGGGGGTCATCGGGGGTCAGGTGATAACAGGGGGGTCATCGGGGTCAGGTGATCACAGTGGGTAATCGGGGTAAGGTGATCACAGGGGGGGTCATCGGGGGTCAGGTAAACAGGGGGGTCATCAGGGGTCAGGTAAACAGGGGGGTCATCAGGGGTCAGGTGATCACAGGGGGGTCATCAGGGGTCAGGTGATCACAGGGGGTCATCGGGGTCAGGTGATCACAGGGGGGTCATCGGGGTCAGGTGATCACAGGGGGGTCATCGGGGTCAGGTAATCACAGGGGGGTCATTGGGGTCAGGTGATCACAGGGGGTCATCAGTGTCAGGTGATCACAGGGGGGTCTTGGGGGTCAGGTGATCTCAGGGGGTCATCGGGGTTAGGTGATAACAGGGGGGTCATCGGGGGTCAGATGATCACAGGGGGGTCATCAGGGATCAGGTGATTACAGGGGGGTCATCAGGGATCAGGTGATCACAGGGGGGTCATCTGGGTCAGGTGATCTCAGGGGGGTCATGTGATCACAGGGGGGTCATCAGGGGTCAGGTGATCACGGTGGTCAGGTGATCACAGGGGGGTCATCTGGGTCAGGTGATCACAGGGGGATCATCGGGGTCAGGTGATCTCAGGGGGGTCATCAGGGGTCAGGTGATCACAGGGGGGTCATCAGGGTCAGGTGATCTCAGGGGGGGTTATCAGTGGTCAGGTGATCACGGGGGGGTCATCGGGGTCAGGTGATCACAGGGGGATCATTGGGGTCAGGTGATCTCAGGGGGGGTCATCAGGGGTCAGGTGATCACAGTGGGTAATCGGGGTCAGGTGAACACAGGGGGGTCATCAGGGGTCAGGTGATCACAGGGGGGTCATCAGGGGTCAGGTGATCACAGGGGGTCATCGGGGTCAGGTGATCACAGGGGGTCATCGGGGTCAGGTGATCACAGGGGGGTCATCGGGGGTCAGGTGATCACAGGGGGGTCATCAGGGATCAGGTGATCACAGGGGGGTCATCGGGGTCAAGTGATCACAGGGGGGTCATCGGGGTCAGTTGAATTCAGTGGGTCATCAGGGTCAGATGATCACAGGGGGGTCATCAGGGATCAGGTGATCACAGGGAGGGTCATCAGGGGTCAGGTGATCACAGGGGGGTCATCCGGGGTCAGGTAATCACAGGGGGGTTATTGGGGTCAGGTGATCACAGGGGCGTCATCAGGGTCAGGTGATCACAGGGGGGTTATTGGGGTCAGGAGATCACAGGGGGGTCATCGGGGGTCAGATGATCACAGGGGGGTCATCAGGGATCAGGTGATTACAGGGTGTGTCATCAGGGATCAGGTGATCACAGGGGGGTCATCGGGTCAGGTGATCTCAGGGGGGTCATCAGGGGTCAGGTGATCACAGGGGGGTCATCAGGGGTCAGGTGATCACAGGGGGGTCATCAGGGGTCAGGTGATCACGGGGGTTAGGTGATCACAGGGGGTCATCGGGGTCAGGTGATCACAGGGGGATCATCAGGGTCAGGTGATCTCAGAGGGGGTCATCAGGGGTCAGGTGATCACAGTGGGGTCATCAGGGGTCAGGTGATCACAGGGGGATCATTGGGGTAAGGTGATCTCAGGGGGGGTCATCAGGGGTCAGGTGATCACAGTGGGTAATCGGGGTCAGGTGATCACAGGGGAGTCATCGGGGGTCAGGTGACCACAGGGGGGTCATCAGGGGTCAGGTGATCACAGGGGGGTCATCAGGGGTCAGGTGATCACAGGGGGTCATCGGGGTCAGGTGATCACAGGGGGGTCATCGGGGGTCAGGTGATCACAGGGGGGTCATCAGGGATCAGGTGATCACAGGGGGTCATCGGGGTCAGGTGATCACAGGGGGGTCATCGGGGTCATTTGATCTCAGGGGGTCATCAGGGTCAGATGATCACAGGGGGGTCATCAGGGATCAGGTGATCACAGGGGGGGTCATCAGGGGTCACGTGATCACAGGGGGTTCATCGGGGATCAGGTGATCTCGGGGGGTCATCGGGGATCAGGTGATTACAGGGGGGGTCATCGGGGTCAGGTGATCACAGGGGTGTCATCAGGGGTCAGGTGATCACAGGGGGGTCATCAGGGGTCAGGTGATCACAGGGGGGTCATTAGGGGTCAGGTGATGACGGGGGTATGGTGATCACAGGGGGGTCATCGGGGTCAGGTGATCACAGGGGGTAATCGGGGTCAGGTGATCACAGGGGGGTCATCGGGGGTCAGGTGATAACAGGGGGGTCATCGGGGTTAGGTGATCACAGGGGGGTCATCAGGGTCAGATGATCACAGGGGGTCATCAGGGTCAGATGATCACAGGAGGGGTCATCATGGATCAGGTGATCACAGGGGGGTCATCAAGGGTCAGGTGATCACAGGGGGGTCATCAGGGGTCAGGTGATCACAGGGGGGTCATCCAGGGCCAGGTAATCACAGGGGGGTCATTGGGGTCAGGTGATCACAGGGGGGTCATCAGGGTCAGGTGATCACAGGGAGGTCTTGGGGGTCAGGTGATCTCAGGGGGTCATCGGGGTCAGGTGATCACAGGGGGGTCATCGGGGGTCAGATGATCACAGGGGGGTCATCAGGGATCAGGTGATTACAGGGGGGGTCATCAGGGATCAGGTGATCACAGGGGGGTCATCTGGGTCAGGTGATCTCAGGGGGGGTTATCAGGGGTCAGGTGATCACAGGGGGGTCATCAGGGGTCAGGTGATCACGGGGGTCAGGTGATCACAGGGGGGTCATCTGGGTCAGGTGATCACAGGGGGATCATCGGGGTCAGGTGATCACAGGGGGATCATCGGGGTCAGGTGATCTCAGGGGGGTCATCAGGGGTCAGGTGATCACAGGGGAGTCATCAGGGTCTGGTGATCTCAGGGGGGTCATCAGGGGTCAGGTGATCACAGGGGGGTCATCGGGGTTAGGTGATCACAGGGGGATCATTGGGGTCAGGTGATCTCAGGGGGGTCATCAGGGGTCAGGTGATCACAGTGGGTAATCGGGGTCAGGTGATCACAGGGGGGGTCATCGGGGGTCAGGTAAACAGGGGGGTCATTAGGGGTCAGGTGATCACAGGGGGGTCATCAGGGGTCAGGTGATCACAGGGGGTCATCGGGGTCAGGTGATCACAGGGGGGTCATCGGGGTCAGGTGATCACAGGGGGGTCATCGGGGTCAGGTAATCACAGGGGGGTCATTGGGGTCAGGTAATCACAGGGGGTCATCAGGGTCAGGTGATCACAGGGGGGTCTTGGGGGTCAGGTGATCTCAGGGGGTCATCGGGGTCAGGTGATCACAGGGGGGTCATCAGGGGTCAGGTGATCACAGGGGGGTCATCAGGGGTCAGGTGATCACAGGGGGGTCATCAGGGGTCAGGTGATCACAGGGGGGTCATCAGGGGTCAGGTGATCACAGGGGGGTCATCAGGGTCAGGTGATCACAGGGGGTAATCGGGGTCAGGTGATCACAGGGGGGTCATCGGGGGTCAGGTAAACAGCGGGGTCATCAGGGGTCAGGTGATCACAGGGGGGTCATCAGGGGTCAGGTGATCACAGGGGGTCATCGGGGTCAGGTGATCACAGGGGGGTCATCGGGGTCAGGTGATCACAGGGGGGTCATCGGGGTCAGGTAATCACAGGGGGGTCATTGGGGTCAGGTGATAACAGGGGGGTCATCAGGGTCAGGTGATCACAGGGGGGTCTTGGGGGTCAGGTGATCTCAGGGGGTCATCGGGGTCAGGTGATCACAGGGGGGTCATTGGGGGTCAGATGATCACAGGGGGGTCATCAGGGATCAGGTGATTACAGGGGGGGTCATCAGGGATCAGGTGATCACAGGGGGGTCATCTGGGTCAGGTGATCTCAGGGGGGGTCATCAGGGGTCAGGTGATCACAGGGGGGTCATCAGCGGTCAGGTGAACACGGGGGTCAGGTGATCACAGGGGGGTCATCTGGGTCAGGTGATCACAGGGGGATCATCGGGGTCAGGTGATCTCAGGGGGGGTCATCAGGGGTCAGGTGATCACAGGGGGGTCATCAGGGTCAGGTGATCTCAGGGGGGGTTATCAGTGGTCAGGTGATCACAGTGGGTAATCGGGGTCAGGTGATCACAGGGGGGTCATCAGGGGTCAGGTGATCACAGGGGGGTCATCAGGGGTGAGGTGATCACAGGGGGGTCATCTGGGTCAGGTGATCACAGGGGGGTCATCAGGGGTCAGATGATCACAGGGGGGTCATAAGGGATCAGGTGATTACAGGGGGGTCATCAGGGATCAGGTAAACACAGGGGGGTCATCGGGGTCAAGTGATCTCAGGGGGGGTCATCAGGGGTCAGGTGATCACAGGGGGGTCATTAGGGGTCAGGTGATGACGGGGGTCAGGTGATCACAGGGGGGTCATCAGGGTCAGGTGATCACAGGGGGGTCATCAGGGATCAGGTGATCACAGGGGGTAATCAGGGTCAGGTGATCACAGGGGGGTCATCGGGGGTCAGGTGATAACAGGGGGGTCATCGGGGTCAGGTGATCACAGTGGGTAATCGGGGTAAGGTGATCACAGGGGGGGTCATCGGGGGTCAGGTAAACAGGGGGGTCATCAGGGGTCAGGTAAACAGGGGGGTCATCAGGGGTCAGGTGATCACAGGGGGGTCATCAGGGGTCAGGTGATCACAGGGGGTCATCGGGGTCAGGTGATCACAGGGGGGTCATCGGGGTCAGGTGATCACAGGGGGGTCATCGGGGTCAGGTAATCACAGGGGGGTCATTGGGGTCAGGTGATCACAGGGGGGTCATCAGTGTCAGGTGATCACAGGGGGGTCTTGGGGGTCAGGTGATCTCAGGGGGTCATCGGGGTTAGGTGATAACAGGGGGGTCATCGGGGGTCAGATGATCACAGGGGGGTCATCAGGGATCAGGTGATTACAGGGGGGTCATCAGGGATCAGGTGATCACAGGGGGGTCATCTGGGTCAGGTGATCTCAGGGGGGTCATGTGATCACAGGGGGGTCATCAGGGGTCAGGTGATCACGGTGGTCAGGTGATCACAGGGGGGTCATCTGGGTCAGGTGATCACAGGGGGATCATCGGGGTCAGGTGATCTCAGGGGGGTCATCAGGGGTCAGGTGATCACAGGGGGGTCATCAGGGTCAGGTGATCTGAGGGGGGGTTATCAGTGGTCAGGTGATCACGGGGGGGTCATCGGGGTCAGGTGATCACAGGGGGATCATTGGGGTCAGGTGATCTCAGGGGGGGTCATCAGGGGTCAGGTGATCACAGTGGGTAATCGGGGTCAGGTGAACACAGGGGGGTCATCAGGGGTCAGGTGATCACAGGGGGGTCATCAGGGGTCAGGTGATCACAGGGGGTCATCGGGGTCAGGTGATCACAGGGGGTCATCGGGGTCAGGTGATCACAGGGGGGTCATCGGGGGTCAGGTGATCACAGGGGGGTCATCAGGGATCAGGTGATCACAGGGGGGTCATCGGGGTCAAGTGATCACAGGGGGGTCATCGGGGTCAGTTGAATTCAGTGGGTCATCAGGGTCAGATGATCACAGGGGGGTCATCAGGGATCAGGTGATCACAGGGAGGGTCATCAGGGGTCAGGTGATCACAGGGGGGTCATCCGGGGTCAGGTAATCACAGGGGGGTTATTGGGGTCAGGTGATCACAGGGGCGTCATCAGGGTCAGGTGATCACAGGGGGGTTATTGGGGTCAGGAGATCACAGGGGGGTCATCGGGGGTCAGATGATCACAGGGGGGTCATCAGGGATCAGGTGATTACAGGGTGTGTCATCAGGGATCAGGTGATCACAGGGGGGTCATCGGGTCAGGTGATCTCAGGGGGGTCATCAGGGGTCAGGTGATCACAGGGGGGTCATCAGGGGTCAGGTGATCACAGGGGGGTCATCAGGGGTCAGGTGATCACGGGGGTTAGGTGATCACAGGGGGTCATCGGGGTCAGGTGATCACAGGGGGATCATCAGGGTCAGGTGATCTCAGAGGGGGTCATCAGGGGTCAGGTGATCACAGTGGGGTCATCAGGGGTCAGGTGATCACAGGGGGATCATTGGGGTAAGGTGATCTCAGGGGGGGTCATCAGGGGTCAGGTGATCACAGTGGGTAATCGGGGTCAGGTGATCACAGGGGAGTCATCGGGGGTCAGGTGACCACAGGGGGGTCATCAGGGGTCAGGTGATCACAGGGGGGTCATCAGGGGTCAGGTGATCACAGGGGGTCATCGGGGTCAGGTGATCACAGGGGGGTCATCGGGGGTCAGGTGATCACAGGGGGGTCATCAGGGATCAGGTGATCACAGGGGGTCATCGGGGTCAGGTGATCACAGGGGGGTCATCGGGGTCATTTGATCTCAGGGGGTCATCAGGGTCAGATGATCACAGGGGGGTCATCAGGGATCAGGTGATCACAGGGGGGGTCATCAGGGGTCACGTGATCACAGGGGGTTCATCGGGGATCAGGTGATCTCGGGGGGTCATCGGGGATCAGGTGATTACAGGGGGGGTCATCGGGGTCAGGTGATCACAGGGGTGTCATCAGGGGTCAGGTGATCACAGGGGGGTCATCAGGGGTCAGGTGATCACAGGGGGGTCATTAGGGGTCAGGTGATGACGGGGGTATGGTGATCACAGGGGGGTCATCGGGGTCAGGTGATCACAGGGGGGTCATCAGGGGTAAGGTGATCACAGGGGGTAATCGGGGTCAGGTGATCACAGGGGGGTATCGGGGGTCAGGTGATAACAGGGGGGTCATCGGGGTTAGGTGATCACAGGGGGGTCATCAGGGTCAGATGATCACAGGGGGTCATCAGGGTCAGATGATCACAGGGGGGGTCATCATGGATCAGGTGATCACAGGGGGGTCATCAGGGGTCAGGTGATCACAGGGGGGTCATCAGGGGTCAGGTGATCACAGGGGGGTCATCCAGGGCCAGGTAATCACAGGGGGGTCATTGGGGTCAGGTGATCACAGGGGGGTCATCAGGGTCAGGTGATCACAGGGAGGTCTTGGGGGTCAGGTGATCTCAGGGGGTCATCGGGGTCAGGTGATCACAGGGGGGTCATCGGGGGTCAGATGATCACAGGGGGGTCATCAGGGATCAGGTGATTACAGGGGGGGTCATCAGGGATCAGGTGATCACAGGGGGGTCATCTGGGTCAGGTGATCTCAGGGGGGGTTATCAGGGGTCAGGTGATCACAGGGGGGTCATCAGGGGTCAGGTGATCACGGGGGTCAGGTGATCACAGGGGGGTCATCTGGGTCAGGTGATCACAGGGGGATCATCGGGGTCAGGTGATCACAGGGGGATCATCGGGGTCAGGTGATCTCAGGGGGGTCATCAGGGGTCAGGTGATCACAGGGGAGTCATCAGGGTCTGGTGATCTCAGGGGGGTCATCAGGGGTCAGGTGATCACAGGGGGGTCATCGGGGTTAGGTGATCACAGGGGGATCATTGGGGTCAGGTGATCTCAGGGGGGTCATCAGGGGTCAGGTGATCACAGTGGGTAATCGGGGTCAGGTGATCACAGGGGGGGTCATCGGGGGTCAGGTAAACAGGGGGGTCATTAGGGGTCAGGTGATCACAGGGGGGTCATCAGGGGTCAGGTGATCACAGGGGGTCATCGGGGTCAGGTGATCACAGGGGGGTCATCGGGGTCAGGTGATCACAGGGGGGTCATCGGGGTCAGGTAATCACAGGGGGGTCATTGGGGTCAGGTAATCACAGGGGGTCATCAGGGTCAGGTGATCACAGGGGGGTCTTGGGGGTCAGGTGATCTCAGGGGGTCATCGGGGTCAGGTGATCACAGGGGGGTCATCAGGGGTCAGGTGATCACAGGGGGGTCATCAGGGGTCAGGTGATCACAGGGGGGTCATCAGGGGTCAGGTGATCACAGGGGGGTCATCAGGGGTCAGGTGATCACAGGGGGGTCATCAGGGTCAGGTGATCACAGGGGGTAATCGAGGTCAGGTGATCACAGGGGGGTCATCGGGGGTCAGGTGATCACAGGGGGGTCATCGGGGTCAGGTGATCACAGGGGGGTCATCGGGGTCAGGTGATCTCAGGGGGTCATCAGGGTCAGATGATCACAGGGGGCTCATCAGGGATCAGGTGATCACAGGGGGGGTCATCAGGGGTCAGGTGATCACAGGGGGGTCATCAGGGGTCAGGTGATCACAGGGGTCATCGGGGTCAGGTGATCACAGGGGGGTCATCGGGGGTCAGGTGATCACAGGGGGGTCATCAGGGATCAGGTGATCACAGGGGGGTCATCGGGGTCAGGTGATCACAGGGGGGTCATCCAGGGTCAGGTAATCACAGGGGGGTCATCAGGGTCAGGTGATCACAGGGGGTCATCGGGGTCTGGTCATCTCAGGGGGTCATCGGGGTCAGGTGATCACAGGGGGGTCATCGGGGGTCAGATGATCACAGGGGGGTCATCAGGGATCAGGTGATTACAGGGGGGTCATCAGGGATTAGGTGATCACAGGGGGGTCATCTGGGTCAGGTGATCTCAGGGGGGGTCATCAGGGGTCAGGTGATCACAGGGGGGTCATCAGGGGTCAGGTGATCACGGGGGTCAGGTGATCACAGGGGGGTCATCTGGGTCAGGTGATCACAGGGGGCTCATCGGGGTCAGGTGATCTCAGGGGGGGTCATCAGGGGTCAGGTGATCACAGGGGGGTCATCAGGGTCAGATGATCTCAGGGGGAGTCATCAGGGGTCAGGTGATCACAGGGGGATCATTGGGGTCAGGTGATCTCAGGGGGGTCATCAGGGGTCAGGTGATCACAGTGGGTAATCGGGGTCAGGTGATCACAGGGGGGTCATCAGGGGTCAGGTGATCACAGGGGTGTCATCAGGGGTCAGGTGATCACATGGGGGTCATCTGGGTCAGGTGATCACACGGGGGTCATCTGGGTCAGGTGATAACAGGGGGGTCATTGGGGGTCAGATGATCACAGGGGGGTCATCAGGGATCAGGTGATTACAGGGGAGGTCATCAGGGATCAGATGATCACAGGGGGGTCATCTGGGTCAGGTGATCACAGGGGCGTCATAAGGGTCAGGTGATCACAGGGGGGTCATCGGGGTCAGGTGATCACAGGGGGGTCATCGGGGTCAGGTGATCACAGGGGGGTCATCGGGGGTCAGGTGATCACAGGGGGGTCATCGGGGTCAGGTGATCACAAGGGGGGTCATCGGGGTCTGGTGATCTCAAGGGGTCATCAGGGTCAGGTGATCACAGGGGGGTCATCAGGGATCAGGTGATCACAGGGGGGGTTATCAGGGGCCAGGTGATCACAGGGGGGTCATCGGGGGTCAGGTAATCCAAGGGGTTCATTGGGGTCAGGTGATCACAGGGGGCTCATCAGGGGTCAGGTGATCACAGGGGGTTCATCGGGGTCAGGTGATCTCAGGGGGTCATCGGGGTCAGGTGATCACAGGGGGGTATCGGGGGTCAGTTGATTACAGGGGGGTCATCAGGGATCAGGTGATCTCGGGGGGTCATTGGAGATCAGGTGATTACAGGGGGGTCATCGGGGTCAGGTGATCACAGCGTGGGTCATCAGGGGTCAGGTGATCACAAGGGGGTCATCGGGGTCAGGTGAGCACAGGGGCGGTCATCAGGGGTCAGGTGATCACAGGGGGGTCATCGGGGTCAGGTTATCGCAGGGGGGGTCATCAGGGGTCAGATGATCACAGGGGGGTCATCAAGGGTCAGGTGATCACAGGGGGGGTCATCAGGGGTCAGGTGATCACAGGGGGGTCATCAGGGTCAGGTGATCACAGGGGGGTCATCAGGGGTCAGGTGATCTCAGGGGGGTCATCAGGGGTCAGGTGATCACAGGGGGGTCATCTGGGTCAGGTGATCACAGGGGGGGTCATCAGGGGTCAGATGATCACAGGGGGGTCATCAGGGATCAGGTGATTACAGGGGGGGTCATCAGGGATCAGGTGATCACAGGGGCATCATCAGGGGTCAGGTAATCATGGGGGTCAGGTAATCACAGGGGGGTCATCAGGGTCAGGTGATCACAGGGGGATCATCGGGGTCAGGTGATCTCAGGGGTGTCATCAGGGGTCAGGTGATCACAGGGGGGTCATCAGGGTCAGGTGATCTCAGGGGGGGTCATGAGGGGTCAGGCATTGATGGGCCACACTGATGGGCATTGATAGGTTGCACGGATAGGCGGTACTGATGGGCAATGATGGGCGACACTGATGGGCATTGATGGGTGGTACTGATGGGCATTGATGGGTGGTACTGATGGGCATTGATGGGTGGCACTGATGGGCATTGATGGGCAGCACTTATAGGTGGGACTGATAGCCAGCACTGACTGGCATCACTAATGGGCACTGTTTGGTGGCACTTGTGGGCAGTGGTGGGCACTCATCGCTGGCACTGGTGTCGCTGTTGTAATCAGTACCCTGATTACGTCCCTAGATGTCCTCTTCCTCTGCATGGAGATGCCGCCGATCGGCTTTCCTCTCCTCTCTGCTCTCTGTCAGTGTGAGGTGAGAAGAGCCGATTACCGTCATCTCCGTGTTTCCATGTAGCCGGCTGTGATTGGACACCGCCGATCACATGGTTAAAGAGCCGCGTCTCTTTACAGAGATGGGGGTGGCGCCATGTCCTGGGCCATTCTGGGACGCTGTCATTTGGTGGTCGGCGGGTGGCAACCAGTGGCACAAATAATGGGGTATTATATTGTGTTTTTGTGTATTTTTTCCCAAAAATTTGAGTTTGAAAAACCGCTGCGCAAATACCACGTGATGTAAGAATATGCAACACCCACCATATTATTCTGTAGGCCCTCTGCTTTTCAAAAAAAAAAACAATATAGATATATATATATATATATATATATATATGTTTGGGGGTTCTAAGCAGTTTTCTAGCAAAAAATGTTTTATCCATGTAGGAGAGCAATGTCAGAATTGGTTAAATAAACCCCCTGTATGGTCAGCTCCATCTAGTGGTCAAAATGTGGAATTGTTTTCTGAAATTCCTCACTGAGAAAACGTTTCCGCATTCTGTCCACTAGATGGCGCTGATGAGACAGGAATTAATCTCTTACAAAAATGACGGTGACTTTTCGCTCGGCTTGCCGTAGAGATTAATACACCTATCATTGGCTCCATCTTGTGGCCTAAATGCAGTCTAGTTTTCTCACTGAGGAATTTAAAAAAAAACTATGCTGCACCTCGGCCACTAGATGGCGCTGGCGATCCCGGCATCAATCTCTTGCAAAAATTACGGTGACAATTCATTCCGCTTGTACGAATGCTTCTGACATTTCTGCAACCAAAGTTTTATAGATGGACCCTCCCTTAAGGCTCGTACACGATATAAGAAAATCGGGCGAACATTTTCATCCGAGGAACGATTGTGCGATTTTCTGATAGTATGTACACAACTTTCCACAGCTGATTCTGACCTTCCAAATGAAAATTTCTGAAGGGACCGGAACGAACGATTTCCGCTTAATGTGTACGGTTTTCATATGTTATTTTTGTGCAAAAAAATCCGAAACTAAAGACCGCCCCTGATCTGAAAGAATAAACAACAAAAAAGCCTTTGTCGTACGAGAATTTTCGTACCTTATCGCCTATCCCTGGTTCCGACTTGCTGTGAAAAAATGTGGAAAATCAGACGATCTCATTTTCTTATAACGTGTACCCCACTTTACAGGGCGCCAGATTGCATGTAAGATTTTTATCTGCCTGTGTGTGTCTAGCCAGCTAGAGTCTGGGTGAGGCCCTCTAGTGGCGGCCAGCGGTATTGCAGGCTGTGATGACTTTTACGGCATTGTCTTATCTGCCCAAAGGAAGCGCCCCTCTCCTTCCTTCTCCACCAAACTAAGTTCTCGCTTTGGTTAGTAAGTCGCGGTGGGTGTGACTCCTCCACATCTGGTGGCTGGACATGTACACTGCCGAAAAATTTGTTCGTTTTCGTTTCGTTCGGTTTTTTTTTGTTTGTTTTCGGGTCATTCGTTACGATCGAATTGCGGAAATGTTGAAATTTGTAAATTCGAAAAATCCAGAAATTCGAAAATTCAGAAATTTGAAAATTCCAACATTTGAAAATTCAGAAATCTGAAAATTCAGAAATTCGTAAATTTGAAATTCGTAAATTAGAAAAAGTTTAAATTTGAAAATTCGTAAATTTGTAAATTTGAACATTCTGAAATTCGAAAATTCCGAAATTCTGAAAATAAGAATGTAAATCCAAAAATTTCAAAAGAACGATAATCTGAAAATTCAAAATAATAACTAACTAATAATATCTAACGAATAAATTACAGGTATTGGAATTTCCTTTCAAATTTGTCTGTTAGTGAGCGTAACGAATACGAATTTATCCGAAGTTGCGAATTATCCGAAAATAATGAATGCCGCATCTAAACCAATGGAATAAATTAATAATAATAAAATGTTTTTATTATTATTATTATTATATATTGTTATTAATTTATTGCATTCCATTCGTTTAGAAGCGGCATTCATTATTTTGGATTATTTGTAACTTCGGATAAATTCGTTTTCCTTGCGTTCAGCCAAATTTGAAAGGAAATTCCAATACCTATAATTTAATAATAATAAATTTAGTAATAGTTAAGTTGTTATTAGTTAGTTATTATTTCAGATTTTAGATTTTCAGATTTTTCTTCTTTTTTTTGGATTTTCGTTATTTTGAATTTTTCGATCTTATTTTCAGCTTTTCAAATTTCCGAATTTCCGAATTTATGAATTTACAAATTTACAAATTTATGATTTTTCGAATACTCAAATTTGCGAGTATTCGAAAACAATTGTTTAAAATTGGTTAAATAAAACGAATTCGGAATGAAATGAACTGCACATGTCTATTGGTGGCAGTGGTGAGATATTGGGGTGCGCATGCTCGTTACAGTATTACTTGTGCCCAGATTGAAGAACTTTGGGTTCTGGTGACAGGTCAGTTTCTGAAACGGTGACACATTGCATTTTGTTTGCCCCTCCCCCCCTTGCCCCCGTATCCTCTGTATCCCCCATGAGTGACAACAAGCCGGGTCATGACAAGCCCCCCCCCTTCCCCGAATGGTATCGTGCCCCATACACTTGTTCTCCATGCTGGTGGTCTAACGCTGGCAGTTTTTGGTGTGATCGTCCCGCTGTGTATATTACAGTCAGTCGTTGTATTAGAAAATAACAATGTATCAGCTTCACTGCAATCTCGAAACACCCAATACGAGGACAATATGCGACCGGTCTAAACTATGTGGCATGTTCACCAACGCCAGGAGCATGGCGGACAAGATGGGTGAACTAGAGATACTGTTGTACAAGGAGGATTTGGATTTTGTGGGAATTTCAGAGACCTGGTTCAACAGCTCTCATGATTGGCTGGCAAACATTCAAGGGTATACCCTATACCGCAAGGATAGAGAGGGTAAAAAAGGGGGAGGGGTATGCCTATATATCAAGAATAATGTACAAGTGAATGTGAGAGATGACATCACTGAGGGGGCTAGAGAGGAGGTGGAATCCTTATGGGTAGAGCTCCAAAGGGATGAAGCTAAGGGGAAAATAATACTGGGAGTATGCTATAGGCCCCCTAACCTGAGGGAGGAAGTGGAGACGGATCTCCTATCACAATTTGGATTAGCAGCAAGGATGGGAAGTGTTATCATAATGGGGGATTTTAATTATCCAGACATAGACTGGGCGGAGGGAACCGCGCATTCATTTAAGGCTCGCCAGTTCCTTAATGTCTTGCAGGACAATTTTATGGGTCAGATGGTAGACGCACCAACTAGAAATAAAACATTACTAGATCTACTGATTACCAACAATACAGACCTGATAACAGATGTGGAAATACGGGGCAATTTAGGTAACAGCGATCACAGGTCAATTAGTTTCAGTATAAATCACACAAATAGGAAACATAAAGGGAACACAAAGACACTGAATTTCAAAAGAGCCAACTTCCCTAAACTACAAACCTTGCTAAAAGGTATAAATTGGGATAAAATATTAGGAACAAAGAATACGGAGGAGAGATGGGTTTGCTTTAAGAGCATATTAAATAAGGGCATTAGCCAATGTATCCCATTGGGTAATAAATTTAAAAGAGCGAGCAAAAATCCTGGATGGCTTAACTCCAATGTAAAAATGCATATAAAAGCAAAGGAGAAGGCCTTCAAAAAATACAAGGTTGAGGGATCATCCACAGCATTCAGAATTTATAAAGAATGCAATAAGAAATGTAAGGGTGCAATTAGGATGGCTAAGATAGAACATGAAAGACACATAGCGGAGGAGAGCAAAAAAAATCCCAAGAAATTCTTTAAGTATGTAAACAGTAAAAAAGGGTGACAGACCATATTGGCCCCATAAAGAATGAGGAAGGACATCTGGTTACAAAGGATGGGGGGATGGTGAAGGTATTGAATTTATTCTTCTCCTCAGTCTTCACAAGTGAATCGGGGGGCTTTAGTAACCAAAACTGCAGTGTTTATCCTCATGACACAACACAGGAAGCACCTCCATGGTTAACAGAGGACGGAATTAAAATTAGACTTGAGAAACTTAACATTAATAAATCACCGGGACCAGATGGCTTGCATCCGAGGGTACTTAGGGAACTCAGTCAGGTGATTGCCAGACCGTTGTTTAATTTTTACAGACAGTCTATTGACTGGAATGGTACCAGCTGATTGGAGAAAAGTCAATGTAGCACCAATATTTAAAAAGGGCCCAAAATACATCCCTGGGAATTACAGACCAGTTAGCCTAACATCGATAGTATGTAAACTCTTGGAGGGGATGATAAGGGACTATATACAGGATTTTAGTAATAAGAACGGTATCATTAGCAGTAATCAGCATGGATTCATGAAGAATCGTTCTTGCCAAACCAATCTATTAATTATTAGCCGTGTCATTGCATGTGATTGACAGCAGCGCGAGCCAAGGGCTGCACTGCTTTCAATCCATCCACTATAGCCAATCAGCGACCAGGCTGAGCGGCGAAATGGAGGTTGGGAGTGAGCGGCTGAGTTTTGAGGTGTCAGGTAAGTAAAACGGGGGGCTGGGGGCGGCGGTATTGTCAAAAGCTTTTTCACCTTAATGCATAGAATGCATTAAGGTGAAAAAATGTATACCTTTACAACTCCTGTAACAAGACTCGCGGCCACTCATTACAATTAGAAGAAAAGAGGTTTAACCTTAAACTACGTAGAGGGTTCTTTACTGTAAGAGCGGCAAAGATGTGGAATTCCCTTCCACAGGCGGTGGTCTCAGCGGGGAGCATTGATAGCTTCAAGAAACTATTAGATAATCACCTGAATGACCACAACATACAGGGATATACAATGTAATACTGACACATAATCACACAACATACAGAGATATATAATGTAATATGACACATAATCACACACATAGGTTGGACTTGATGGACTTGTGTCTTTTTTCAACCTCACCTACTATGTAACTATGTAACTGCAGCACCCATTGTACAACACTGTGCATTATGTCAGAGACATATATTTATATATATTATATTATATTATATATCACTCCAGTATTGTGTCTCTTCCTATAGCTATTATTATTACATATTATTATTATTATTCAGGAATTATATAGCGCCAACAGTTTGCTCAGTTTGCGCAGTTTGCTCAGTTTGCACAGTTTGCTCAGTTTGCGTAGTTTGCTCAGTTTGCACAGTTTGCTCAGTTTGCTCAGTTTGCTCAGTTTGCGTAGTTTGCTCAGTTTGCTCAGTTTGCTCAGTTTGCTCAATTTGCGCAGTTTTCTCAGTTTGCGCAGTTTGCTCAGTTTGCGCAGTTTGCTCAGTTTGCGTAGTTTTCTCAGTTTGCTCAGTTTGCACAGTTTGCTCAGTTTGCTCAGTTTGCTCAGTTTGCGTAGTTTTCTCAGTTTGCGCAGTTTGCTCAGTTTGCGCAGTTTGCTCAGTTTGCTCAGTTTGCGTAGTTTTCTCAGTTTGCGCAGTTTGCTCAGTTTGCGCAGTTTGCTCAGTTTGCTCAGTTTGCGTAGTTTTCTCAGTTTGCGTAGTTTGCTCAGTTTGCTCAGTTTGCTCAGTTTGCTCAATTTGCGCAGTTTTCTCAGTTTGCGCAGTTTGCTCAGTTTGCGCAGTTTGCTCAGTTTGCTCAGTTTGCGTAGTTTTCTCAGTTTGCTCAGTTTGCTCAGTTTGCTCAGTTTGCGTAGTTTTCTCAGTTTGCTCAGTTTGCACAGTTTGCTCAGTTTGCTCAGTTTGCTCAGTTTGCGTAGTTTGGTCAGTTTGCACAGTTTGCTCAGTTTGCTCAATTTGCTCAGTTTGCACAGTTTGTACAGTTTGCTCAGTTTGCTCAGTTTGCGCAGTTTGCTCAGTTTGCACAGTTTGTACAGTTTGCTCAGTTTGCTCAGTTTGCGCAGTTTGCTCAGTTTGCGCAGTTTGCTCAGTTTGCGCAGTTTGCGCAGTTTGCTCAGTTTGCTCAGTTTGCACAGTTTGCTCAGTTTGCTCAGTTTGAGCAGTTTGCGCAGTTTTCTCAGTTTGCGCAGTTTGCTCAGTTTGCTCAGTTTGCACAGTTTGCGCAGTTTGTACAGTTTGCACAGTTTGCTCAGTTTGTACAGCACTTTACAAACAGAACACATTGCAGCGCCCCCCAGTGCAGAGATATCATGAAGAACACAGCGAAGAGCTCCGTTCATAAAATGTTTAATTTGAAGCAGATTTTTTTGCTGTGTTTTCCAGGTCCAGTCACATGTGGGGAGTGACTCCGGATCTGTGTGTCAGTACGGGGTCAGCCAGTCCCTCCGGCAGATGGTCCATTATAAGGTGAGTCAGTCTGAATCACATCTCCATCCAACATCACCAAGAAAAGTCTGCAGAGACCTCCGAGGAGCTTCACCGGGCAGAGCAGGAGCAGATCTGGATGTCACTGAGGGATTGAGAATACCCTACAGAGGAGACGAGACGGGACGTGTGCTGGACCCTGAGGTGGGAGATACTCTATAAGGGGCACTATACATATATATGGGAGAAGATATTCTATACTGACCCCCCCAGGACAGCCAGAGAGAGGAGAATATACTGTATACCCAATGATAACCTCTCAGGAGGACCACAGAGAAGATAACACCATATATAATCTATACTGGACCTCAAGGAGGGATACAAAGAAGATACCAACCTATAGAGTCTATGCTGGACTCTCAGAGGAAAAGCAGGGAAGATAATACCCTATATAATCTATACTGGACTTCAAAGGAAGGACACAGAGAAGGTAAGACTCTATATAATCTAAACTGAACCTATAGGAGGAATACAGTGAAAGTAACACCCTATATAATCTATAGTGGATCTATAGGAAGGATATGGAGAAAGTAATACACTATATAAGCTATAGTGGATCTATAGGAGGAGATAACACCCTATATAAGTTATACTGGACCTATAGGAGCTAATACCCTATGTAATCTACAGTGGACCTATAGGACATATATGGAGAAGGTAACACCCTATATAACCTTTGCTGGACCTATAGGAGGAGATAACACCCTATATAAGTTATACTGGTCCTATAGGAGGAGATAAGACCCTATATAAGTTGTACTGGTCCTATAGTAGGGATTCAGAGAAGGTAGCACCCTATATAATCTATGCTGGACCTATAGGAGGGATTCAGAGAAGGTAACACCCTATATAACTTATACTGGACCTATAGGGGGGATTTGGAGAAGGTAACACCCTATATAAGTTATACAGGACCTATAGGAGGGATTCGGAGAAGGTAACACCCTATATAACTTATACTGGACCTATAGGAGGGATTTGGAGAAGGTAACACCCTATATAAGTTATACTGGACCTATAGGAGGGATTCGGAGAAGGTAATCTATGCTGGACCTATAGGAGGAGCTCAGAAGGATTTTCAGCTGGCAGGGCAGTCTGGTCACCCCTGGACCACATTTCTGGGTTGCCAAAGGTCCATCTGTATATCCCGAGTGTCCTGCCAACTCCAACACAACATTTCCGACTTTCAGAGAGACAACAGACAAGACGAGGATCCAGTGAGAAGAGACCCTCTGTCTGGTAATACCCCCCCAATATACAGACCACAGAGCCCCCATTATATAACCTATAGCTCCACATAGGAATATCAGCCCCATCATCTGCTAACAACTAGATGGGGGGGGGATTAAAGAATATTATGGGGAATACCAAACCCTCCATTTACAGACTACAGGCCCCTATTATATAACCTATAGCACCAGGACAAGAATATATTGCCTGTTGGTGGGGGGGGGGGGGTGAAGAATATTATGGGGATCTATCATACCCCCAATATATAGACTACGTAGTTACTATTATATAACCTATAGGACCATGACAGGATTATATAGTCTGTTGGGGGAGGGGAGGTGAAGAATTTTATGGGGGGGGGGATATTTCGGATAATATATTATAGATGAGTGATGTTCCTATGTTGGCCTTTTCTGGATCTCATCCTTCCCTCCACGTTTCTCCACCTTGTTACTGTTGGATTAATTCTTCTCGGATAACCAGTGTAAGGATCATTTATTATAATATCACTGGGGGCAGCAACAGTGCAGTCCTTGTCTACAGCAACCAATCAAATTCCTATTTTTACTTCCCATTAAGGAATAAAAATGAAACCTGATTGGCTGGTAAAGGCTCCACTTTTGCTCCATTTTTCTTTCTTCCACTTTCAGCATTCCGTGGTCAGACGTGGCCGGATTCCCATTTATTAATAATGATACAGAGGGAAGGAATCCAAAATCATGTTTGGAAAATGTCAGCAGTGATCCATTCTTCTCTCTTGTGTGTCATATACAATGTGTGGGATCTCATGGGATTCTCTATATACAGTTTCTAATATTGAAAAGTGAGAAGGATCTGGGGGTCCCAGTATCATAGTAGATGAAAGGCTCAGCAATAGCATGCAATGCCAAGCTACAGCAAGCAAAGCTGGCAGAAAATGAGTATGCATCAAAAAGGAGACTTACTCCAGAGACCTCAGTTATGGGGGATGGAGGACCTCGGTTATGGGGGATGGAGGAGCTTAGTTATGGGGGATGGAGGACCTCAGTTATGGGGGATGGAGGAGGTCAGTTATGGGGGATGGAGGAGGTCAGTTATGGGGGATGGAGGAGGTCAGTTATGGGGGATGGAGGAGGTCAGTTATGGGGGATGGAGGAGGTCAGTTATGGGGGATGGAGGACCTCAGTTATGGGGGATGGAGGAGGTCAGTTATGGGGGATGGAGGACCTCAGTTATGGGGGATGGAGGAGCTTAGTTATGGGGGATGGAGGACCTCAGTTATGGGGGATGGAGGAGGTCAGTTATGGGGGATGGAGGAGGTCAGTTATGGTGGTTGGAGGACCTCAGTTATGGGGGATGGAGGAGCTCAGTTATGGTAGATGGAGGACCTCAGTTATGGGGGAATGGAGGAGCTTAGTTATGGGGGAATGGAGGACCTCAGTTATGGGGGATGGAGGACCTCAGTTATGGGGGATGGAGGAGCTTAGTTATGGAGGATGGAGGACCTCAGTTATGGGGGATGGAGGAGCTTAGTTATGGGGGGATGGAGGACCTCTGTTATGGGGGATGGGGGGGCTCACTTATGGGGGATGGAGGAACTCAGTTATGAAGGCTGGAAGACCTCAGTTATGGGGGATGGAGGACCTCAATTATGGGGGTTGGAAGACCTCATTTATGGGGGCTACAAGGCCTCAGTTATGGGGGACGGGGGGCCTCACTTATGGGCGATGGAGGACCTCAGTTATGAAGGCTGGAAGACCTCAGTTATGGGGGATGGAGGACCTCATTTATGGGGGCTACAGGGACTCAGTTATGGGGGACGGGGGGCCTCACTTATGGGCGATGGAGGACCTCAGTTATGAAGGCTGGAAGACCTCAGTTTTGGGGGATGGAGGTCCTCAATTATGGGGGCTGGAAGACCTCATTTATGGGGGCTGCAAGACCTCAGTTATGAGGGAATTTATAGATAGGGGTGAGTGGCGCTACCTGTGTTGGATACCTAGTTACATGTATATTCTCTACTAGGTGCGTAAATGTGCACTACTCAAAAAATAAAAGTAATATAAATTACAAAATAAATATGTGCCAATATGGACTAAATGTCCCGTGACAGTATGTGCAGCAGATAAATCCTTATTGTGTAAAAAAGTTCAAGTACACCCACATCAGTGACAGATTAATCAGAATATATAATCACTCTAGTAACCGTCCCCTCTAAGTGCGTTGAAGGGGATAGATGAAATAAAGCTATAAGTAAAAATCCTCCTTCCACCTCATGTGATCATTAATCAACAATCTGCTACCAATTATTGGTATAACATCTGATATACATATACCACATAATCTCCCCAGCAAGCAACAGGGCAGCAAAATATAGCCTACCCGCAGTACATCAGCGTTAAAAAACACCATATAATAGAAGTGTAAATCCTTGTGAAAATATTTAGAACCACATTAAATATATAAAGAAAGTGTATTATAAAAAATGAAAAATGAAAAATGAAAAAAATTAATTGTGAAAAAATTAATTATGATAAAATTATTATTTTGTTGTGAAAGTCCCAGCTTGAAAAGTTCCATATAATTCCATCACATTCAGATATTCTGTGTAAAGTGACTTTTGTGACTGCGACAGTTGATATCCAGTGACTCCGGTGCTCCCCCTCAAGGATCCCCACTCACCAACTCCATGCACCCCTACAGGGGTAATCAGCATATACTCTCCAGCACTCGATGGCGTCTAGGGTTCCAGTAAAGTTGTCCCTGGGGGTTTCCACTCCAGATACAGTCTGTCCTTCAGAACTCCGGGTTCCCCTCCCCTATACTACTCAGTTATGAGGGATGGGGGAGCTCAGTTATGGGGGGCTGGAAGACCTCAGTTATCAGGGGTGGAGGACCTCAGTTATGAGGGATTGAGGACCTTAATTATGAATGCTAGAGGACCTCGGTTATCGGTGTTGGAGGACCTCAGTTATGGGGAATGGAAGACCTCAGTTATGCGGGATGGAGAACCTCAGTTATGGAAGCTGGTATGGCTCCCCGGAGTTCAGTTCTCAGCCCACACTGACCCTGCCCAGATCTCAGTCACATGGTCATTGGATATTCATATATCTGACTTAGCCTGTCTCCACCCAGAATCTCTGTATTCTCTATATATCAGAATTCTACTGAAGGTTTCTATTCATCTGGTCTGTTCCAGGTATCTGACACTCTGAAGTATCGTAGGGATCATTAATTGTAGGGATCGCCGGCCATCCTGTCCAGGACAATCCAGGGAGCAGACAGGTGAGAGATCATTTCATGGTGTGCCGGTCAACCTGTGACCCTAGGGCCACATGTAACCTTTTCATGTTTATGTGCAGTCGAAGCCCAACAGTCTGTAGTTGGAGCACTGATGTGTAATGGGCTATAAGCACTGATCCCCACTAGTGCTATGTAACGTGACCCCAGTCTGCAGCACATCCACAGTCTTCAACCAAACCTTCAACATATCCATAGTCTCCAACCAAATCTGTAACTTATCCACAGTGCCCAACCAAACCTTCAACATATACACAGTCTCCAACCAAACCTTCAACATTCCACAGTCTCCAACCCAACCTTCAACTTATCCACAGTGCCCAACCAAACCTTCAACATTCCACAGTCTCCAACGAAACCTTCAACATTCCACAGTCTCCAACCAAATCTGTAACTTATCCACAGTACCCAACCAAACCATCAACATATACACAGTCTCCAACCAAACCTTCAACATTCCACAGTCTCCAACCCAACCTTCAACTTATCCACAGTGCCCAACCAAACCTTCAACATTCCACAGTCTCCAACGAAACCTTCAACATTCCACAGTCTCCAACCAAACCTTCAACATTCCACAGTCTCCAACCAAACCTTCAACATTCCACAGTCTCCAACCAAACCTTCAACATTCCACAGTCTCCAACCAAACCTTCAACATATCCACAGTCTCCAACCAAACCTTCAACATTCCACAGTCTCCAACCAAACCATCAACATATACACAGTCTCCAACCAAACCTTTAACATATCAACAGTTACCAACCAAACCTTCAACATTCCACAGCCTCCAACCAAACCTTCAACATATCCATAGACCCAACCAGGCCCGGATTTACTCCCTTTGCCGCCCCAAGGCCGGGCCCTTCAATGCCGCCCCCCCCCCCCCACACCACCAGAAAGAGCCCCCAGACATAATACAGTCAAAGACTGCAGACATGATACAAGAGATGGTCAGAGACTGCAATCATAGTACAGGAGATGGTCAGAGACGGCAGACATGATACAGGAGATGGTCAGAGACTGCAGTTCCTATGGACATTAGTAGATAATGGCCGATCGGCCCTCTCACCTGACCCAACGATACAGCAATGGTTCCCCTGATCAGGAGTCAGCTCACTCTGAATTGCCTGTGGCGACTCCGCTGGGTAGCACCCATATCTGCATTCCTGAAAGGACTCCATTCCTTTCTCCGCCAGGGATGGCGCCAGGCTGTGTGGCTTTCCCTCTGGTGGTGCAGGGCAGCGGGGTTCTCTCTCTGATGGTGTTCCCTCAGCACTGCCCTCTCCCTCTGGAGCCCTGGGTGTACTTTCCTGGGTGTAGACCCCCCCAGGACAAACCACCCCCTTCCATTAGTACAGACCCTCCCCCCCAGGACAAACCCCCCACCATTAGTACAGACCCCCCCAGGACAAACCACCCCCTTCCATTAGTACAGACCCTCCCCCCAGGACAAACCCCCCCACCATTAGTACAGACCC
Organism: Aquarana catesbeiana; assembly: GCF_042186555.1. Classification (NCBI taxonomy): domain Eukaryota; kingdom Metazoa; phylum Chordata; class Amphibia; order Anura; family Ranidae; genus Aquarana; species Aquarana catesbeiana. Next base: position 650,777,177 of record NC_133328.1, on the reverse strand, counting down.
CCCCAGGACAAACACCCCTCCCTTCATTAGTACAGACCCCCCCAGGACAAACCCCCCTCCCTTAGTACAGACCCCCCCAGGACAAACCCACCTCCCTTCATTAGTACAGACCCCCCCAGGACAAACGCCCCTCTATTAGTACAACCCCCCCAGGACAACCCCCCTCCATTAGTACAGACCCCCCCCAGGACAAACCACCCCCTTCCATTAGTACAGACCCTCCCCCCAGGACAAACCCCCCACCATTAGTACAGACCCCCCCAGGACAAACCCCCCTCCCTTAGTACAGACCCCCCAGGACAAACCCATCTCCCTTCATTAGTACAGACCCCCCCAGGACAAACGCCACTCTATTAGTACAACCCCCCCAGGACAACCCCCCTCCATTAGTACAACCCCCCCCAGGACAACCCCCCTCCATTAGTACAAACCCCCCCAGGACAAACCACCCCTCCCTTCATTAGTACAGACCCCCCCAGGACAAACCACCCCTCCCTTCATTAGTACAGACCCCCCCAGGACAAACCCCCCTCCATTAGTACAAACCCCCCAGGAAAACCCCCTCTCCATTAGTACAAACCCCCCCCAGGTCAACCCCCACCCCCTCCATTAGCACAGACCCCCCAAGGACAAACCACCCCTCCCTTCATTAGTACAGACCCCCCAGGACAAACCCTCCTCCATTAGTACAAACCCCCCCAGGTCAACCCCCACCCCCTCCATTAGCACAGACCCCCCAAGGACAAACCACCCCTCCCTTCATTAGTACAAACCCCCTAGGACAACCCCCCTCCATTAGTACAAACCCCCTCCATTAGTACAAACCCCCCCGGACAACCCCCCCTTCACTAGTACAGACATCCCAGGACAACCCCTCCTCCATTAGTACAACCCCCCCAGGACAAACCCCCCCCTTCACTAGTACAGACCCCCCAGGACAACCCCACCTTCACTAGTACAGACCCCCCAGGACAACCTCCCCTCCAAGTGTGTGCAACAGAACAGATGGAGACAGGCACAGGCTTGGGCGGGAGTGAGAGACAGAGGAGAACACGCCCCCCCGCCGCTGCACAGAGACCAGCCGCTCTGATCTTCGGCGGCTGCTCTCCTTCTCTGACAGGAGGAGGGAGGGGGGACAGGCTTGAGCAGCGAAAAACACAGAGGTGGCGGCGGTGACCTGCGGAGGGAGCCGCCTCAGTCTGGACACAGAGAGGAGGAGGAGGGAGAGGAGCACTCTAGCGCTTCAGCGCCCCCACCTCTCTGGCGCCCGGGTGCACTGCATGCTGATGTTAGTGTGGGGGCGGCTGAGCCGCCCCTGTACCACTGCCGCCCCGAGGCCTGGCCTCGGTGGCCTTGTGGGAAATCCGGCCCTGCGTGGGGGTCCCCCTAAATTCCATACCAGACCTAAGATTTTAAGGGGAACCCCGCGCCAAAATTTTTTAAAAAATGGCGTGGGGTCCCCCCAGAAATCCATACCATACCCTTATCCAACCTGGCAGGCAGCAGGAAAAGAGGGGGGACGAGAGAGCGCCCCCCCTCCTGAACTGTACCAAGCCACATGCCCTCAACATTGGGAGGGTGCTTTGGGGTAGCGGCCCCCCAAAGCACCTTGTCCCCATGTTGATGAGGACAAGGGCCTCATCTCCACAACCCTTGCCAGGTGGTTATGGGGGTCTGCGGGCGGGGGGGCTTATCGGAATCTGGAAGCCCCCTTTAACAAGGGGACCCCCAGATCCCACCCCCTCTGTGTAAAATGGTAATGGGGTACAAAAGTACCCCTACTATTTCACAAAAAAAGTGTTAAGAATGTTAAAAATGACACGAGACATTTTTTGACAATTCCTTTAATAAAAGTCTTCTTCTTTCCATCTTCTTCGGGTCTTCTTCCTTCCTTCTTCCTTCGGTTTCTTCCTCCATCTTCTTCTTCCTCTGGTTCTTCCTCTGATCCCCTGCTTCTTGCTCCGGTTTTCTCATCCGGCATCTTCCTCCGCTTCGTTCTCGGGCCGCTCCGCATCCACAGGAGGCTCCCGCTGTGTGACGCTTCACCGGGGTCACCGTTACGTAACCGGGTGACCCTGCCCCTCTGACATCACGGGGAAAGCAACAGGGAAGTCCCAGTCAAGTCCCAGTCAAGTCCCCATGCGTCAGAGGGGGGCGGGGTCACCAGGTGGCCCCACCCTCCATTATATAAGAAGTGTCAGAAGAAGAGAAGCGTCACACAGCGGGAGCCTCCCATGGATGCGGAGCGGCCGAGAACAAAGCGGGGAAGAAGACGCCACGGAGGAAGATGCCAGATGAGAACACCGGAGCAAGAAGCAGAGGATCGGAGGAAGACCCAGCAGAAGAAGAAGATGGAGGAAGAAACAGAAGGAAGAAGGAAGAAGACCCAAAGAAGATGGAAAGAAGAAGACTTTAAATAAAGGAATTGTCAAAAACTGTCTCTTGTCATTTTTAACATTTTTGACACTTTTTTTATGAAATGGTAGGGGTAATTTTGTACCCCATTACCATTTCACACAGTGGGGTGGGATCTGGGGTCCCTTTGTTAAAGGGGGTTTCCAGATTCCGATAACCCCCCTGTGACGGATCCTATCCCACACTCCACTGAGTGCCTCCGTCAATAACACCGCTTACTCCAGTATGACCATCAGACAGATATAATATTATAGCTGCAGTAAATACAAGTCTAGTCGATAATAGCTTGTAGAATCTTGACTGCTTTATTGGACAGAACACAGCCTTTTTATACACATTTAACACAAGGGGTTAGATAACGAGGTAGGGCTGACTCATGGACACTCCCCCCTCCCCTCTAGCAAAAACTTAAAAGACAATAATATAATTAACATGTTAATTAACACAACACTTAAGGCAGACCTGGTGACCAGACAGTTCGTCTCTGCAGGTTAATGTGATCAGCTCTTTCAAGAATCATGTATTGGGCAAGTTCAAAAAAAATAAAAGATTAATATAGAAATACCAAATAACAGGGTGAATGTGGACAGAAAAAGGTCCTTGCAGCCAGTGTCCGCGACACCCCCCGCCCGCAGACCCCCACAACCAACGGCCAAGGGTTGTGGGGATGAGGCTCTTGTCCTCATCAACATGGGGACAAGGTGCTTTGGGGGGCCACTACCCCAAAGCACCCTTCCAATGTTGAGGGCATGTGGCCTGGTACGGTTCAAGGGGGCTCTCTTTTCCTGTGGCCTGCCAGGTTGCGTGCTCGGATAAGGGTCTGGTATGGATTTTTGGGGGGACCCCACACCATTTTTTTATTATTTTGGCGCGGGGGTTCCCCTTAAAACCCATACCAGACCTGAAGTGTCTGGTATGGATTTTGAGGGGGACCCCGACGCCATTTTTTTTTTAAATTTTGGCGTGGGGTTCCCCTTAAAATCCATACCAGACCTGAAGGGCCTGGTATGGAATGTAGGGGGACCCCCACGTCATTTTTTTTAAAATTTTGGTTTGGGGTTCCCTGTGGGGAAATCCCATGCCATTTTTATCAATGAACTTTTATGTGTATTGTCGGACTGGCAATTCATTAATAGCCGCGAGTAGTTTTAAAACACGGGAAACATGCGCCCCTTTACAGGCATACTATAGACACCCCCCAGGTACGAAATTTAAAGGGATATTACACTTTTATTGTTTCACTTTAAACATTATTAAAATCACTGCTCCTGAAAAAACGGCCGTTTCATAACTTTTTTTTTGCATTGATCCATGTCCCCTGGGGCAGGACCCGGGTCCCCAAACACTTATTATGACAATAACTTGCATAGAAGCCTTTAAAATTAGCACTTTTGATTTCTCTCATAGACTTTTTAAGGGTGTTCTGCTGCATTCGAATTTGCCGCGAACACCCCAAATTGTTCGCTGTTCAGCAAACTGGCGAACAACCGATGTTTGAGTCGAGCATGAGTTTGACTCAAACTCGAAGCTCATCCCTAGTAGGGATGATTGGAGGGGTGTTTGTGCTAGGAGGGGGGATGGGGGGGGGGATATTTGTGCTACCGTGTTTCCCCCGAAAATAAGCCGGGGTCTTATATTAATTTTGGCAACAAAAAACACAGTAGGGTTTATTTTTGGGGTAGGTCTTACCATGTAATGTGCTATCTTCTCCCCCCTCTCTCTCCCTGTCTGACAGGAATCCCCAGTGTGAACTTTGTTAAAATGCTTGTAAAATCCTACAATCCCCTCTATTATGGCAGTGGTCATCAGCTCCTGTCCTCAGGGCCCACTAACAGGCCAGGTTTGCAAGATAACTGAAATACATCTCAGGTGATATAATATGTTGCTCAGTGATTGCCGTATTCTAGTCTGCATCTCCCCAAAGTAATACATAAAACCTGGCCTGTTAGTGGGCCCTGAGGACAGGGTTGATGACCACTGTATTATAGTATTATATAATGTACACTGTAAAATGTTTCTGTAATATAATTGTGCCAAATACCTTCATTATAGCGCCGCTCTGTGCTTCTGTGACCCGCCGGGGCTCTTTTCCCCACAATTGTATTACAGAAACACACACTGTACATTATATACTACTGTAATAGAGTAGATTATAGGATTTTACAAGCATTTTAAAACTAGGGCTTATTTTCGGGGTAGGGCTTATATTGCAGCCCTCCTGGAAAATAATGCTAGGTCTTTTTTTTGGGGTAGGTCTTATTTTCGGGTAAGCATGGTAAGAGGGGGATTTGGAGTGTGGGGGGGGGAGTGTGTGTAACCGGAGGGGGAAATTTGACAGGTAGAGGATTTGTGCTAGGAGGGGTGATTTTTTGGGGGGGAGGGGACATTTGTGCTGGGGGGATTTGGGGGATGGAGGGGCAGAGGTTTGCACATGGAGGGGGGAATTTCAGCAGGGGCTGGATTTGTCCTGGGAGGTATGAGGTTTATGATTAAGGGGTGATCCTGTAGAAGGTGCCCCATTTTTTTGGGGGGGGGATTTTTGCTGACACATAATGCTTATGCATCTTGGGGGGGGTGCATTCACCCTGGGCTCTAGGTGACCTTGTCCTGGCAATGGCTCCCATTACTGCTCCTGCATTGTACAGGATGAATGACATAGAAGTGCCCACCCATATTCTTGGGGCTGGGTGGAGTACCCACCCACATTCTTGGGGCTGGGTGGAGTGCCCGCCCACATTCCTGAGGCTGGGTGGAGTGCCCGCCCACATTCCTGAGGCTGGGTGGAGTGCCCGCCCACATTCCTGAGGCTGAGTGGAGTGCCCGCCCACATTCCTGAGGCCAGGTGGAGTGCCCGCCCACAATCCTGGGGCTGGATGGAGTGCCCGCCCACATTCTCAGGGCTGGGTGAACTGTGGAATAAGGTAGGTACTCCTCTCTCTAGTAGAACAAGCATTACATTCACCATCAGCTGGGGGAGGGGAGACAATGGGAAGTATTTTATTTCTGCCCGGAGTTCTGCTTTAAACCCATCCCGATCCTTTGTGTGTCCGATGAATCCAGAACCTGAGGGTTATCCTCAGGATGGGGGAGGGCTGACGCTGCGCTCCTTGGAACACGTGTTTCCATTTAGGGTGGAGATGTCGGAAACGCACAGATGTTCCACATGTGGGAGGATGAGAAGAATGACAACCCAAACAATGGAACCTTCTAAATATATTCCAATAAGATGAATAAATCCACAGCGATCGGCACGGGGACACATTTCATGTAATAACGATATCCGGTGGGCATGTTTTCAGTTTGGGGTGGAGGGGGCAGGGAATTCTCTGGAGGGTGGAATGTTCTGAAGAATGAGGTCATGTGACTCGGGATAGATTCTGATTGATTTGTATTGGAGTTACAGGAAAAAGAAAAAGACGACCTATTAGATTGGGGCCTGGAACCCAAGCCGCATCCCATATCCAACGACAGAACAAAGAGAGGGCGTGACCCGGGGATTTTATGGGCGAGGGTTGAAGCCGGACAGAGAAGTAGACAGCATATATAAAAGAGTATTACAAAATGTATTCATTCATAAGACATACAAAATTGCATATAAAGATATTAAAATCACAAGACCAATGGTTAATGTACGGTAAAATGACAGCAAAAAAATCAGTCATGAAATGGGTCTCATGGTAAGAGGCCAATCGATATACATGAGTTCAGAGCGCCCAACATGTGTCAGAATATTTAAATTGTTAAATTCCTTCTTCAGGGGCTGATTTGCGTCAAGCTGTATTGTCTAATGATACAATGGCAATTTTGTAATACTCTTTTATATATGCCGTCTACTTCTCTGTCTGGCCTCAACCCTCACCCATAAAATCCCCGGGGCACCCTCTCTCTTTGTTCTCTGTATTGGAGTTACACGTCATATACTGGGATTGTATCTCTTCCCGCAGTCATCGCTGTGGGCGGGGTTTATTCATTGTTTTAGATGGATTGGCATTCTAATCCTTCTCATCCTTTGGAGGATAAACATTTCACATATGGAGATCCGGATGTGTTACATTGTTTGGGTGGATTTACTGTATCATGAAGGTGAATAGTGACACATACCCGCCTATTTTTGTTGAAAAATCAATGATACAATGCTACACAGACATAATGATACAATGCTACACAGACATAATGATACAATGCTACACAGACACAATGGTACAATGCTACACAGACAATGATACAATGCTACACAGACACAATGATACAATACTACACAGCCACAATGATACAATGCTACACAGACATAATGATACAATGCTACAAAGACACAATGATACAATGCCACAAAGACACAATGATACAATGCTACGCAGACATAATAAAACAATGCTACACAGACACAATGATACAATGCTACAGAGACACAATGATACAATGCCACACAGACACAATGATACAATGCTACACAGACATAATGATACAATGCTACACAGACACAATGATACAATGCTACACAGACACAATGATACAATACTACAAAGACACAATGATACAATGCCACAAAGACACAATGATACAATGCTACGCAGACATAATAAAACAATGCTACACAGACATAATGATACAATGCTACAGAGACACAATGATACAATGCCACACAGACACAATGATACAATGCTACAGAGACACAATGATACAATGCCACACAGACACAATGATACAATGCCACACAGACACAATGATACAATGCTACACAGACACAATGATACAATGTTACACAGACAGAATGATACAACAATACGCAGACACAATGATGCAATGCTACACAGACAATGATACAATGCTACACAGACATAATGATACAATGCTACACAGACATAATGATACAATGCTACACAGACATAATGATACAATGCTACGCAGACATAATGATACAATGCTACACAGACATAATGATACAATGCTACACAGACACAATGATACAATGCTACACAGACACAATGATACAATGCTACACAGACAATGATACAATGCTACGCAGACATAATGATACAATGCTACACAGACACAATGATACAATGCTACAGAGACACAATGATACAATGCCACACAGACACAATGATACAATGCCACACAGACACAATGATACAATGTTACACAGACAGAATGATACAACAATACGCAGACACAATGATGCAATGCTACACAGACAATGATACAATGCTACACAGACATAATGATACTATGCTACGCAGACATAATGATACAATGCTACGCAGACATAATGATACAATGCTACGCAGACATAATGATACAACAATACGCAGACATAATGATACAATGCTACACAGACATAATGATACAATGCTACACAGACACAATGGTACAATGCTACACAGACACAATGATACAATGCTACACAGACACAATGATACAATGCTACACAGACATAATGATACAATGCTACACAGACATAATGATACAATGCTATGCAGACATAATGATACAATGCTACACAGACACAATGATACAATGCTACACAGACATAATGATACAACAATACGCAGACATAATGATACAATGCTGCACAGACACAATGATACAATGCTACACAGACACAATGATACAATGCTACACAGACATAATGATACAATGCCACACGGACACAACGATACAATGCTACACAGACACAATGATAACACGCCACACAAACAAAATAATACAACGCTACACAGACACAATCATAAAATGCTACTGAGACAAAATGATCTAATGTTATAGAGACACAATGATACAACAGTACACAGACAAAACAATGTAATGCTATACAGACACAATGGCACAAAGTCACACATACATAATGATACAATTTCACTACAGAGACAAAATTATACAACACTACACTACACTACACTACACACTAAGACAGACACAATGATACAATGCTACTAAGACAAAATTATACAATGATACAGAAACAATTCTACAACAGTACACAGACATAATGATACAATGCTACACAGACACAATGATACAATGCTACACAGACACAATGATACAACAATACACAGACATAATGATACAACAATACACAGACACAATGATACAATGCTACACAGACACAATGATACAATGCTACACAGACACAATGAAACAACAATTCTACACAGACACAATGATACAACAATACATAGACACAATGATACAATGCTACACAGACACAATGATACAATGCTACACAGACATAATGATACAATGCTACACAGACGCAATGATACAATGCTACACAGACACAATGATACAACAATACAAAGACACAATGATACAACAATACACAGACACGATGATACAATGCTACACAGACACAATGATACAATGCTACACAGACATAATGATACAACAATACAAAGACACAATGATACAATGCTACACAGACACAATGATACAATGCTACACAGACACAATGATACAATGCTACACAGACATAATGATACAATGCTACACAGACACAATGATACAATGCTACACAGACACAATGATACAACAATACAAAGACACAATGATACAACAATACACAGACACGATGATACAATGCTACACAGACACAATGATACAATGCTACACAGACACAATGATACAACAATACAAAGACACAATGATACAACAATACACAGACACGATGATACAATGCTACACAGACACAATGATACAATGCTACACAGACATAATGATACAACAATACAAAGACACAATGATACAATGCTACACAGACACAATGATACAATGCTACACAGACACAATGATACAATGCTACACAGACATAATGATACAATGCTACACAGACACAATGATACAATGCTACACAGACACAATGATACAACAATACAAAGACACAATGATACAACAATACACAGACACGATGATACAATGCTACACAGACACAATGATACAATGCTACACAGACACAATGATACAACAATACAAAGACACAATGATACAACAATACACAGACACGATGATACAATGCTACACAGACACAATGATACAATGCTACACAGACATAATGATACAACAATACAAAGACACAATGATACAATGCTACACAGACACAATGATACAATGCTACACAGACACAATGATACAATGCTACACAGACATAATGATACAACAATACACAGACACAATGATACAATGCTACACAGACACAATGATACAATAATGCTACACAGACACAATGATACAATGCTACTAAGACACAATGATATAATGCTACACAGACACAATGATACAACAATGCTACACGGACACAATGATACAATGCTACTAAGACACAATGATATAATGCTACACAGACATAATGATACAATGCTACACAGACACAATGACAAAATGACACAGTGACGTTGGTTACATTTGTGTTTGGACAATTGGAGACCTTTTCACTTGTGGGAATGGGTAAAGTGTACCCCTGTCCCCCTGTACTCACCCCCTGACACACCTAATATTCTCCGGGATGGGGGTAAGCTGAATATTCCGGGGTTCAGTTTGAGTTCTGGAAACCAATGTTGCCCATTCTCAAGGTTAATAGGCACGGGACATGGGGGGGTTATGGGGGGGCATGGGTGGGGCATGGGGGGTACATGGGGGGGACATGGTGGGGGAGGGGTATGGGGGGCTTGGCACTGCAAAAATGCAAAATTCCTTTTCCTGCTAGGCCTGTGAAGTGGTCCATCTGTATGATGTATACAACCTTCTACACATCACTGACATTTACCAAGAATAAAATACCATTTACATGGCTGGTAAATGACAGTTCCCGGCCTCTTCATTCTGTTGGGTATTCGGCTGTACCAGACCCCCATGAAGAATACAAGTCTGGTATGGATTGTAAGGGGGTCTCATGGAAATAATAATCCATTGTGTCCAGTCTCCTGCAATCATCATTGTGTGTAGATTAATCGTCTATGGTGGGGGGATTGTGGAGGATAATGGGCACTGCGGCAGAGAGAATTGGGAGGTTCAGAGCTCAGTGTTTGTGGGTCGGAGTTCCACAATTTGGGGTCTCCCAGTAACTTCTCATCCCCGTCCAGGAAGAACACAAGCAATAGTCGGAGCGGAGTCGATATGAGAATGGCGGCGTACCTGGCTGTGGCGTTGGTTGTCCTGAGTGTCATCGCAGAGGTGGAGAGTTGCAGAGACAGAGCAGTGAGGGAAAAATCTTCTACAATTAATATGATTATCATGGGGTGTGGTGTGTATGAAGTGGGGTACAGAGCGCCCCCTGCTTGCCAAGTGTATGAAGTGGGGTATGGAGCGCCCCCTATTTTCTGTGTGTATGAAGTGGGGTATAGAGCACCCCCGCTTGCCATGCGTATGAAGTGGGGTACAGAGCGCCCCCTGCTTGCTGTGTGTATGAAGTGGGGTACAGAGCGCCCCCTGCTTGCCGAGTGTATGAAGTGGGGTACAGAGCGCCACCTGCTTGCTGTGTGTATGAAGTGGGGTACAGAGCACCCCCTGTTTACTGTGTGTATGAAGTGGGGTATGGCGCCCCCCTATTTTCTGTGTGAATGAAGTGGGGTATGGAGCACCCTCGCTTGCCATGCATATGAAGTGGGGTACAGAGCGCCCCCTGCTTGCTGTGTGTATGAAGTGGGGTACAGAGCGCCCCCTGCTTGCCGAGTGTATGAAGTGGGGTACAGAGCGCCCCCTGCTTGCTGTGTGTATGAAGTGGGGTACAGAGCGCCCCCTGTTTGCTGTGTGTATGAAGTGGGGTATGGCGCCCCCTATTTTCTGTGTGAATGAAGTGGGGTATGGAGCTCCCCCAATTTGCTGTGTGTATGAAGTGGGGTATGGAGCGCCCCCAATTTGCTGTGTGTATGAAGTGGGGTATGGAGCGCCCCCAATTTGCTGTGTGTATGAAGTGGGGTATGGAGCGCCCCCAATTTGCTGTGTGTATGAAGTGGGGTACAGAGCACCCCCTGCTTGCTGTGTGTATGAAGTGGGGTATGGAGCGCCCCCTATTTTCTTTGTGAATGAAGTGGGGTATGGAGCGCCCCCTGCTTGCTGTGTGTATGAAGTGGGGTACAGAGCGCCCCCTGTTTGCTGTGTGTATGAAGTGGGGTATGGCGTCCCCCTATTTTCTGTGTGAATGAAGTGGAGCATGGAGCGCCCCCTGCTTGCTGTGTGTATGAAGTGGGGTATGAAGCCCCCCTGTTTGCTGTGTGTATGAAGTGGGGGTATGGAGCGCCCCCAATTTGCTGTATGTATGAAGTGGGGTATGGAGCACCCCCTGCTTGCCGTGTGTATGAAGTAGGGTATGGAGCGACCCCCGTTTGCTGTGTGTATGAAGTGGGGGTATGGAGCGCCCCACGTTTGCTGTGTGTATGAAGTGGGGTATGAAGCGCCCCCTGTTTTCTGTGTGTATGAAGTGGGGTATGGAGCGCCCCCTGCTTGCTGTGTGTATGAAGAGGGGTACAGGGCGCCCCCTGTCTGCCGTGCTACAAGTTGGTGGCATTTGAACTTTTATCTGCTCCTCATTGTCCTCAGAGATGATCTTCCTCTTATATCTCCTCTCAGTGACTTGGCTTTATGTCTGTTCACATTCTCTCTGCTCATGTCCTGTAGGTGCGGAGCTCTGCCCCTGCGGAGCTCATGAGGAGGTGGGGTCTTTGGACTCAGCGGGAGCAGAAGAAGAATATCTGGTCCTTTAATCCCGGACACCGATCCCCGATCTCCTTGGTAAGAGCGCCATCTAGTGGTGAAAATTGGGGCGAACCCCAATAGTTTGGTCATGACAATATGAACTCTGATGTATAGGGGGGGGGGGTTGGTATGACATGAACCCCTCCAGGACTACATATCCCCCTGTAATTTGTTTATCTGTTGATCCTGCCAGGAGTTCTGTTACTTCCCACTTCCTGTAACAGGGTGACAACACAGTAAAAAATCACACAGCAGAGTTGTTGTCACCCTGAGGACAGGAAATAGGGAATCCATCAAGGAATTCATATACTGAATATTTACATTTCCCCCGTACAGATATCAGAATATAAGATTTATTATAGGGGGTCCATAATACCCCGGAATGGTGTCACCGCGTGATTTTATTTCTGTGTTTTGCTCAGGGTGCTGGAGAAGTAGAAGTGGTTTCCCCTCCCCCGGTGGATGCGGTGACCGGAGTGGAGTATCGATGCCTCGGCTGCTGCGGAGAGAGAGCACCATCTGGGGTAAATTGCCCATGTGGGGAGGGGGCGGGGGGGGCAGGGACTGAGATTATAAAGGTAAAAATATATTCATTTACAAGTCACCCCTACCAGGGGCAGATACTACCGTGTCTCCGGGGACAGCACAGGGTCCCAGTCCTCAGTGTACCAGTAGAGGGTGATATACCCACACCAGGGGCAGATACCATGGTGTCACTGGGGACAGCACAGGGTCCGAGCCTCAATGCACCATACCAGGGGCAGATACTTCGGTGTCACCGGGAACAGCACAGGGTCCAATCCCTCAGTGTACCAGTAGAGGGTGATATACCCAAACCAAGGGGTAGATACTATGGTGTCACCGGGAACAGCACAGAGTCCTAGTCCTCAGTACACCTTCAGCAGGTGAAATACCCATACCAGGGGCAGATACTGCATTGTCACCGGGGACAGCATAGGGTCCCAGTCCTCAATGGACCAGTAGAGGGTGATATACCCATACCAGGGGCAGATACTACGGTGTCACTGGGAACAGAACAGGGTCCCAGTCCTCAGCACACCAGCAGCAGGTGATATACACATACCAGGGGTAGATACTATGGTGTCACCAAGGACAGCACAGGGTCCCATCTCTGAGTGTGGCAGCGGTGGGTGATAGACCCATACCAGGAGCAGATACCACGGTGTCACCAAGGACAGCACAGGGTCCCAACCTTCAATGCACCAGCAGTGGGTGATATACACACACCAGTGGCAGATCCCATGGTGTCACCAAGGACAGCACAGGGTCCAAGATCTGAGTGTGGCAGCGGTGGGAGATAGACCCATACCAGGGGCAAATACCATGGTGTCACCAAGGACAACACAGGGTCCCAGCCCTCAGTGTACCATGAGCGGATGATATACACAAAACAGGGTCCCAGCACCAGCAGTGGGTGATGTGTTTCTTATTTGGGGAATTCATAGATCTCCATATACTGTCCATGCCTCCAGTGTTCATGTTTGGGTGGCGGGTAGAAGGTTGATCCTTTTTGTTGGAAAGCCACTGCAGATATGGCTCAGGATTTGCTGGACACATGACTGAGCCCTTCTTGTTTTATTGGAAACTACTGAAACAGGAACTGACATCACCGCCATGTAGTTCTATTAGAAAGGACATTATACAAACAGTAAATACTACCACCTAGAGGCTGAACTAGTAATCACAGTATATTCTATGAGAATGGTTGTTGGACCTTTATCTGTATGAACATCATGCTAACATATCTCTTTTCTCTCCTCAGAGTAAAAAGACCTCCAACCCGCAGCCATCAAACCGAGTCGGTCGGCTCGTCCTACGCCCCGATGGTTTAGCTGTGATTGGAACAGAACCATACTCTGTGAACGACCGGTGTGTGGGCTGCTGCGAGAACATTGTGACTTCCATCGATGGGGTGATGACAGTGATTACGGTGAGACCTGGGTGGGGGCTGAGACACGGAGCACACTCTGATATCCCCGGAATATTCTAATTATTTCTGGTGTGATAATTACAAAACATGTAGATTGATGACGAGGTACAATAAGGAAATACATTCCTGCTCAAAGGAGCTTACAGTCTAAACCGGGAGAATGTCAGAATGTGGAGACCTGAACACATTGTCATGATGGAGGAGACAGTGCTGCCACCAGGGGGTTCTGAGGAAATCTTGGGGGGAGTCTGATTTGTCTGCCTTGCCTTTCATTTTGCCTCTAGCCAGTCCAGCACTTGGCATCTTCACCATGGACACTGGATGACCGAGTCTGGCACTGAGCTCAGTGTCTGAACACGAGGCTCCTGTCACTTCAGACTGTGACCTGAAGAAGGAGTAGGTGAGTCTGAAGTGCGGCACCTCAACAGGCCGACAGGTTTCAGGGGCTAAGCTCCCTTCATCAGGGCTCATAGAGGACAGAGTTTGTTTACCTGTAGTGTGAGGAGGAAATCCAAGTGTGTTATTGATGAGAGATGTTCAGCAGCTGGCGGTTGCTGCCTGACCTAATGCATTTCTGCAGCTAAGCCTTTCCCCTTGGCCAAGAAGGTTGGGCGCATGGTCAAGATCTGCATATGCTCATATTGCAGGCTGTGCTCAAGATTTGGGTTTACAGATGCACACACATCTGCACCTATGAACTGGTTTTGGCACCAATCCCCCTGTTTGAAAAGTCCAACACAACCTAGGAGAGTTGCTGAGTGATCGTCAGACGTCAGCTCTTGTGACTCGTGAAACAAGAAAGAAAGGGCGCTCCAGCCATGTGCATTATCCTTAGGTAAAATTTATTATAATATTGATAAAAAGGAACTACTTACAAACAGCAGTAGAAGATCTCGAAAGTATAAAACAATCTTCAAATCACAGCATGTGGTGAAGGAGCAGTAGAGCCCACCAGAGGTGCCCGAAGAGCTCACGAGAATCACTGCTGGCTGACGCGTTTCGAGGGGAACACCCCCTCTTCCTCAGAGCACTGCAGACTCTGGGCAGCAAGGCCTGTGTTCCAATACCGCTTGGTCAGCTACCCACTTGTGCGCAGGAGCTTTTTTCTTCATTATCAGTCTTCTTGTGACACGTGACCTGACCCAAGGCGTTTGTTATTTTTCAGCCTCCAATCCCGGAAGTAGCTCACTTGGCACCCTCGCTACACACAGCTGGTAAAAAGGAGCCAGCGGGCTGCCGAAAGGTGGGAGTCCGGTGTAATTTTTTGGGAGGGGCATAAGAGAACCTCCTGGTGTAGTATGGGGGGGATAGGGGAGCCTCCTCTCTCTCACCCCCTCTCTCACCGCCCCTCTCTCTCTCTCTAAACCCCCCCTCTCTCTCCCCCACCTCTTCCCTCCCCTCTCTCTCTCACCCTCCCTCTCTCACCCCCTCTCTCTTTCACCCCCTTCTCACTTGTTCACCCCTCTCTCTCAACTCCCTTCTCTCTCCCCCACCTCTTCCCTCCTCTCTCTCTCTCACCACCCTCTCTCTTTCACCCCCTCTCTCACCGCCCCTCTCTCTCTCAACCCCCCTCTCTCTCTCTCTCAACCCCCCTCTCTCTCCCCCCACCTTTTCCCTCCCCTCTCTCTCCTACCCAACTCTCTCTCTCAACCCCCCTCTCTCCTACCACCTCTTTCTCTCACCCCCTCTCCCTCTCTCTCACCCCCTCCCTCACTCACCCCCTCTCTCTTTAACCCCCTCTCTCTCACACCCCATCTCTCTTTCACCCCTATCTCTCTTACCCCCCTCTCTCTCTCACCCCCTTCTCTATCATTCACCCCTCATTCTCACCCCCCTCTCTCTCACCCACTCTCTCCCTTTCACCCCCTCTCTCTCTCACCCCCTTCTCTATCATTCACCCCTCATTCTCACCCCCCTCTCTCTCACCCCCTTCTCACTTGTTCACCCCTCTCTCTCAACTCCCTTCTCTCTCCCCCACCTCTTCCCTCCTCTCTCTCTCTCACCACCCTCTCTCTTTCACCCCCTCTCTCACCGCCCCTCTCTCTCTAACCCCCCCTCTCTCTCCCCCACCTCTTCCCTCCCCTCTCTCTCTCACCCCCTCCCTCTCTCACCACCCTCTCTCTTTCACCCCCTTCTCACTTGTTCACCCCTCTCTCTCAACTCCCTTCTATCTCCCCCACCTCTTCCCTCCTCTCTCTCTCACCACCCTCTCTCTTTCACCCCCTCTCTCACCGCCCCTCTCTCTCTCAACCCCCCTCTCTCTCCCCCCACCTTTTCCCTCCCCTCTCTCACCCCCTCTCTCTCTCCCCCACCTCTTCCCTCCCCTCTCTCTCCTACCCAACTCTCTCTCTCACCCCCCCTCTCTCCTACCACCTCTTTCTCTCACCCCCTCTCTCTCACCCCCTCCCTCACTCACCCCCTCTCTCTTTAACCCCCTCTCTCTCACATTCCATCTCTCTTTCACCCCTATCTCTCTTACCCCCCTCTCTCCCTCACCCCCTTCTCTATCATTCCTCCCTCATTCTCACCCCCCCTCTCTCACCCACTCTCTCCCTTTCACCCCCTCTCTCTCTCATCCCCTTCTCTATCATTCACCCCTCGTTCTCACGCCCCTCTCTCACCCCCTCTCTCTCTCTTACCCCCTCTCTCCCTTTCACCCCCTCTCTCTCTTACCCCCCTCTCTCTGTCACCCCCTTCTCTATCATTCAGCCCCCCTGTCTCTAACCCCCCTCTCCCCCCACCTCTGAAGAGGTGGCACTCTAATAGAAAGAGGTGGAGCCTATAGAGGAAACAGTGGCGTTTACAGATGAAGGGGTGGATATTAAACTGGAAGGGGTGGGACAAATTTAGATGGTGGGAGGTGCCCAATTTTAGTCTTGCCTAGGGCAGCACAAAACCAAAATACACCACTGGTCACTGGTCGCAGTGCTTTGCTTAGTGGATTTGGCAAAAGTGATGCCCTCATGATTTTCAGCAGGCAGTACCACCACTGAATGCAACCAATGCAGGTGAATAGGGCCACGCCACAACCTTACATCAAACGCTTGGCTTGCTGTTGTGGTGCGGTATTTACATACAAAATCCCCACTTTGCTGTCAAAAAATTATTGGCGTTCAGTAGACAGCGGCCTTTGTTCTACCGCCCTCTGAAAAGTGATCCAACGCAAGTCTCTGAAGCGGCAAGGACAACTGTCTGTGGAACAAGCCAATAATCTTAATGGGACTTTCAGTTGAAATCAGATAAATCCTTTCCAGGTGCATCAAATTGTGTGCAAAATCTTACTGTGAGTTTTCTTTTTAAAGCAGCCACAGCCTGAGTATAAAAACCTGTGCCCTGCCAGCATACTGCAGAGGAGGAGCCTTGCTCCCTGTGTGGAAGCAGTGGCCTCTCTGCAGAGGTCAACCACACCCCTCTGCTGAGTTAGAGATAGAGCTCTCCAATCAGCAAAGCTCCTTCTCCCTACTGATTGGAGAGCTGTGGCTCTGATTCAGCAGGGGGTGTGTCGGACTTCTGCAGAGAGGCCGCTGCTTCCTCACAGAGAACAAGGCAAAGCCTTCTAAATATAAGGAAGGGTAAGATCGTATTTAGCTTTTCTAAACTGAAAGTTCAATTGAGATTTGAATATTTTGGGGGTCAGGGTCCCTCTCCTGCACCTCCATAACCAGTGGAGGAGGACCAGCCTGTCCACAATGAGTTATAACCGAAACAAGCACATGGTTAACATTTGTTGTTGTTCTCTGCAGCTCCGTAAATGAATCCACATCGTTACACCATCAATGAGTTTGATTTCTTTCTCTCCTGGCAGGTCCCAGTAACGGGCAGACAAAGGGTGTGGCAGGCCCAGCGGGGAGCGCCCTATGAGAATCCCAATTGGAGATTCGAATCTTCCAGCTCCAGTGAAGAGGTGAGGGAATGACTCATCCTTATTGTTGTTTTCACAGGGCTTGGGGTGTCACCTGTCCCAGGAGACCAGCCATTACTTTATTACTAGTACTTCCCACCAAAGCTCCAAAGACTGAAACATGTGAGAGACCTCTAAGATGGAGGACAGTCCAAGCCCTCCTCAGTCTGCTGGGGGTTGTTTGAAGGTGAACTCCACCAATGTATCTGACCTCAGAAGAAGGCCTGGCTCCATTCTTCTGTCTGGAATGGTCCCCGGGTTGCTCTGATTGGGTGTTGGTTAATTTGAAATACTATACATGCCCCGTGTCCCGGTAATGACCAGTTCCCCCTCTCCACAGATCTCCAGGGTCAGGCGTCCTCCACAGCGCAGCAGATTGCAGCCAATCAGAAGCAGGATGGATGTCAGCTGCCGCCATCTTGGCTGTAGATCTCCTCTTGGGTCCATTGTGGATGATTCCAGCTCCAGCGAGGAGGACTAATTTGCCGGTAAGAAGGTTCACATGACCTCATTCAACTGCCACTTTCTGACATTGGCTCACCATAGTCACATGACACCACTACACTGCCAGCACTCACTACATTGGCTCACCATAGTCACATGACACCACTACACTGCCAGCACTCA
Source organism: Aquarana catesbeiana (assembly GCF_042186555.1). Taxonomy (NCBI): domain Eukaryota; kingdom Metazoa; phylum Chordata; class Amphibia; order Anura; family Ranidae; genus Aquarana; species Aquarana catesbeiana. The sequence goes on along the minus strand of NC_133328.1, from coordinate 650,758,596 downwards.
CTACATTGGCACACCATAGTCACATGACACCAGTACACTGCCAGCACTCACTACATTGGCTTATCATAGTCACATGACAACAGTACACTGCCAGCACTCTCTACATTGGCTCACCATAGTCACATGACAACAGTACACTGCCAGCACTCACTACATTGGCTTATCATAGTCACATGACACCAGTACACTGCCAGCACTCACTACATTGGCTTATCATAGTCACATGACTTCACTACACTGCCAGCACTCACTACATTGGCTTATCATAGTCACATGACATCACTACACTGCCAGCACTCACTACATTGGCTCACCATAGTCACATGACACCACTACACTGCCAGCACTCACTACATTGGCTCACCATAGTCACATGACATCACTACACTGCCAGCACTCACTACATTGGCTCACCATAGTCACATGACACCAGTACACTGCCAGCACTCACTACATTGGCTCACCATAGTCACATGACACCAGTACACTGCCAGCACTCACTACATTGGCTCACCATAGTCACATGACACCAGTACACTGCCGGCACTCGCTACATTGGCTCAGGGCGGTCACATGATATCTCTGTGCAGCCAGTTTATAATTGGCTCAGGGTGGTCACATGACACGACTATGCTCTCAGCTTTATGCATTAACCCTTTCCCCACCAGAGGTGGATTATTGATGGATTTCTGTCCTCTACAGATGGGAGGCCGGCGCTGTTCTCTGACTGTATTCCCGGGAGAGGAGGTCTTCTGGCTGGATGATAGGCCGGGCTCATCGGAGGCGTCTGTCTGTCTGTCTCATTCATCAGTCATTGTAATGGGAGTGACACATTATGCAAATTAGCTAGACAGGAAGGGGGCGTGTACCTAATTATTATATTTTCACAACATTATCAAAAACTCACTGGGGCACATTATAGGAAACACCAATAACCGGTGACCAACCTCGTATCATTCTGTTAGAGTGTCAGCTCTGTGGCTCAGCCTGCTTTGTGTTACGGCTCTGCTGACTGCGGAGTAAGGGGGGGAGGGGTAACTTTAATAAAGTGGAGAATTAATAATATATATAATTCTGTCTTCTGTCCTGTATACAGATATCAATAAATATTACAATGTATCACCGTGTGTCCCATGAATAAGTCCTGATGGTGAATAATAGTATATAAAGGGGAACTCCGGACAGAATATCTTTTATCAATGGACGTAGTGGGGACGGGTTTTATTTTTCTCTGTTCCTCTTCAGGAAATTTCCATGTAGTTGCCACCCTGGTGACCACACAGGAAGTGACGGGGAGTCCACCGAGCGGGGACACAGACAAGCTCCAGTTTGAAGAGTCCCCAATCACCAATGACTTCTATACAGGGACCCCGTCCTGAGCCTGTGTGATTAGGCTCTGAGAGAAGCAAGTGCTGCATATCCCTCCAGTCCAGTGACCCTGAGAATAGGTTCAGCTTCACTGCCCTTCTAAGTTTGGCTGCTTCCATCAGAGCCTAATCACACAGGTGTGATAAATCCTCGAGGGTCTACTGACAGTTCTGCTTGAATGCGTTATCACACTCTGCAAAACACAGAACATACCGCAGCATTGTGGTGTTATTCATTCTGAATGACCCCCCCCAACACTAAGACAACACATCTGCATTGAAGGCGACTTGACTTATGCCCCGTACACACGATCGGACATTCCAACAACAAAGTCCATGGATTTTTTCCGACGGATGTTGGCTCAAACTTGTCTTGCATACACACGGTCACACAAAGTTGTCGGAAAATCCGATCATTCTGAACGCGGTGACGTAAAACACGTACGTCGGGACTGCCTGTCCTCCAATTTTCAGACTTGTGCTGACACGCCCCCCCCCCTGCACAGCCTGCTTGTCCTCCAATATTCAGACTTGTGCTGACACGCCCCCCGCATTGCCTGCCTGGCCTCCAATTGTCAGACTTGTGCTGACACGCCCCCCTACACAGCCTGCCTGTCCTCCAATTGTCAGACTTGTGCTGACACGCCCCCCTACACAACCTGCCTGTCCTCCAATTGTCAGACTTGTGCTGACACGCCCCCCTGCACAGTCTGCCAATCCTCCAATAATCAGACTTGTGCTGACACGCCCCCCCTACACAGCCTGCCTGTCCTCCAATAATCAGACTTGTGCTGACACGTCCCCCGCACAGCCTACCTGGCCTCCAATAATCAGACTTGTGCTGACACGTCCCCCGCACAGCCTACCTGGCCTCCAATAATCAGACTTGTGCTGACACGCCCCCCTGCACAGCCTACCTGGCCTCCAATTGTCAGACTTGTGCTGACATGCCCCCCTACACAGCCTGCCTGTCCTCCAATAATCAGACTTGTGCTGACACGCCCCCCTACACAGCCTGCCTGTCCTCCAATAATCAGACTTGTGCTGACACGCCCCCCCTACACAGCCTGCCTGTCCTCCAATAATCAGACTTGTGCTGACACGTCCCCCGCACAGCCTGCCTGGCCTCCAATAATCAGACTTGTGCTGACACGCCCCCCTGCACAGCCTACCTGTCCTCCAATTGTCAGACTTGTGCTGACAAGCCCCCCTGCACAGTCTGCCTATCCTCCAATAATCAGACTTGTGCTGACACGCCCCCCCTACACAGCCTGCCTGTCCTCCAATAATCAGACTTGTGCTGACACGCCCCCCTACACAGCCTGCTTGTCCTCCAATGATCAGACTTGTGCTGACACGCCCCCCCGCACAGCCTGCCTGGCCTCCAATAATTAGACTTGTGCTGACACTCCCCCCCTACACAGCCTACCTGGCCTCCAATGATCAGACTTGTGCTGACACCCCCCCCCCACACAGCCTGACTGTCCTCCAATAATCAGACTTGTGCTGACATGCCTTTCCCTACACAGCCTGCCTGTCCTCCAATAATCAGACTTGTGCTGACATGCCCCCCTGCACAGCCTGCCTGTCCTCCAATTGTTAGACTTGTGCTGACACCCCCCCTGCACAGCCTGCCTGGCCTTCAATAATCAGACTTGTGCTGACACGCCCCCCTACACAGCTTGCTTGTCCTCCAATAATCAGACTTGTGCTGACACGTCCCCCTGCACAGCCTGCCTGTCCTCCAATAATCAGACTTGTGCTGACATGCCCCCCTGCACAGCCTGCTTGTCCTCCAATGATCAGACTTGTGCTGACACGCCCCCCTGCACAGCCTGCCTGTCCTCCAATGATCAGACTTGTGCTGACACCCCCCCCTACACAGCCTGCCTGTCCTCCAATAAGCAGACTTCTGCTGACACGCCCCCCTGCACAGCCTGCTTGTCCTCCAATGATCAGACTTGTGCTGACACGCCCCCCTGCACAGCCTGCCTGTCCTCCAATGATCAGACTTGTGCTGACACCCCCCCCTACACAGCCTGCCTGTCCTCCAATAATCAGACTTCTGCTGACACGCCCCCCTGCACAGCCTGCTTGTCCTCCAATGATCAGACTTGTGCTGACACGCCCCCCTGCACAGCCTGCTTGTCCTCCAATAATCAGACTTGTGCTGACACGCCCCCCTACACAGCTTGCTTGTCCTCCAATAATCAGACTTGTGCTGACACGTCCCCCTGCACAGCCTG